>NC_056743.1:1260742592-1260952555 GCF_019279795.1 Protopterus annectens
TAATTGTTTGTCTTGTGGTAAACCAATACCTCATAAGGACTTCCATTCTCTCTGCCTTCCTTGCCTGGGCCCAGACCACGACGTCTCGGCCTGTGCTGCCTGTGCTTGCTTCAATAAGCGCACTCTCAGGCGCCAGGCAGAATTCGCCGAGGACTTTTTCGGTGAATCTTTTGCGTATATCATGCCGTCGGATCAACTGACAACCCAATCTGCTAAAAAACGCAAGGACCGGGACCGACACCCTCGGCCCACGTCCACTACCGATGCCACTCCTAAACCCTCTGCTAGTGCTCCGGTCCCTTCGGAAGTGGTAAATCCACCGCTCCAGGCCGACGACACAGCGTTAACACGACCTTCGGTCTCAGAGATCTCTCCGGTGCCGGTTGTTGATTTTCCTCCGGAAACCGAAGTTCTGGATCTACCCGACACCATTTCTGTGGACAAGGTTACGCCTGCACGTGTGGCTGCTAGGCCTCCTGTATCCATGTCCATCAAGGCCTTTGCACGTGCTAAGGCCGTCAGCCAGGGCAAGGCCCATCCTAAACCTGCTGCCCAGGCCCCTTCATCTGATAAGCAGATCATGTCTCTGGCTGCAGATCTTATTTCCCTTATCAGGGGGACCCAGCCTCATCCGGACAGGGGTTCTCAGCCACCTGCAGAGAAAAGGCCTAGAACTGAGCAGGCGGACTACCTCTCTTCGGATGAAGCCTCTGGGGATTCTGAGCATTCTGATACCCAAGAAGAATCCTTCCAGGCCTACGAGGACTCTGATGCTGAGGAATCAATTCCCTCTGCCTCCCCTCCAGAGAATTTCTCTTTTGGTGAAGTCCTGCATTCCATGAGGGAACATTTTCAATGGCAGGGTCAGGAATTCTCTGACTCCAGGAAAAGGCTTCGTACCTTCCTCAAGCTTCCCCAGCACAGACCTTTGGCTATTCCACCTGTTATGGATGTTTTGGATGATGTCTTCTCTGACTCTAGTGCTAACCCTGATTCTCTTCCTCCTGCTCCTGTCAAGCCGGACAGATATTACAGGGTCCCTGACACTCATAAGCACCTTTTTAAGGCCCACTCTGTGGATCTAGAAACTATTTCACAGGGCCCCAAGGGAGTGGCTACCTCCTCTGCCAAAAACCCTCTGCCAGCGGACAGAGAAGCAAGGTCCCTGGAGAGGTGGGTTAAAAAAGTATATACCTCTACTACCCTAGCCATGAGGTCACTTAACTGCCTTTTTCACATGTTTCAGTACCAAGATTTTCTCCTGGATGATTTACAGAAAAAGTTAGCCTCTCCTGAGCCTATTGATAAAAAGGCATTGCAGGATCACATATACATAACACTCAGCAGGTTAATAACCATTTTCTTCAGTGTGGTTATGATGCACTGGAAGCTTCATGTAGGGCAGCTATGACTGGGGCTGTGATACGTAGACATGCTTGGTTAAAGGATCAGTCTTTGCCTGACCATGTTAAAGTAAAGTTACTTGATGCACCTCTGGAGAAACAGAAGCTGTTCGGTGCTAATGCACAAGATGTACTGAAATCCATAGAGGAAAAAGCAAAGTCAGTACAGACAGTCAAGGATTTCCTTCAGGTTCAGCCACCCAGATTCAGCAGAAACTGGCCATCAAAGAATTGGTCCTTCCCCGGCTCTGACAAGTTTCAAAGGGGAAAAAGCAGGCGTGCCCGAGGTAGAGGGCAATACCGAGGATCTTACAGGGGCCGCCAATGGCAACCTCCAAATCAAAGAAGTGGCGCAGACAGTTCAGCTGCACCACAAGGACAATCACAATGACTTGACTTTCGTACCGCCCACAAGGGTCCAAAGAGAAGCACCTTTGGGCGGAAAATTATCCTTATTCTCTCAAAACTGGCATATCTTAACCAAGGACAACTGGATTTTGGATTTGATAGACAAAGGTTACAGATTCCACTTCCACACATTACCAATAAGACAAGGCATGCCAAACCTGCCACATCATCAAAGGGCAGAGGCACTCACTCAAGTTTCCAAGCTGTTAAGTATAAAAGCAATAGAAAGGGTTCCTCCTCAGGAACAAGGCCAGGGATTTTATTCAAGACTGTTCCTTGTTCCAAGAAAAGAAAACAAATGGAGACCCATACTGGACTTGTCAACTCTAAACACTTTTCTCATGGTGCCAAAGTTCAAAATGCTGACGTTGCAGCAACTCCTTCCCATGCTGGGCAAGGGGTCTTGGCTGGTCACTCTGGACCTCAAGGAGGCATACTTGCATGTCCCAATCAGACAAAGCTGCAGAAGATACCTCAGTTTTCTTGCAGGGACAGAGCATTATCAATTCTCAGCATTTCCGTTTGGCTTATCTACTGCGCCCAGAGTGTTCAAGAAATGCCTGGCATCAGTAGTGGCACACTGCATACTGCAGGGGATTCAAATATACCCCTACCTGGACGACTGCCTCATACAAGCCGACAAGAAACAAACCTTAAAAGAAAATTTGGACTATGTCATGAATCTACTGCAGGCCTTGGGATACACAGTCAACATTCAGAAGTCAAAACTACTGCCATCCCAACAGATTATCTTCCTAGAAGCCAAACTGGACACACAAAACCAAATGGCCTACCTCACAGAGGAAAAGCAGCAGCATTTACCAGAGTACTTCAAAGGCCTAGCAAAACTCTCCCAGCTGACTGCAAGGAAAATCCTGCATGCCCTGGGGTTCATGGCATCTTGTATCCTTCTGATACCTTTGGCAATACTTCATATGAGAAAGCTGCAGTGGTATTTAAAAAACTTATGGTCTCAACACAGCCAAAGCCTAGAGGACATAATCCCACTTATTCCATGTCTGCAAAAGGAATTCTTATTGTGGGCTCAAGCCAGTCAGCAAAACAAAGGCATGTCTTTCAACAGACCTCAAGCAGGCCAAATGATTACAACAGATGCCTCAGACCAAGGATGGGGGGTGCACATGGAGGGCAGATGCATTCAAGGTCTTTGGACGGCAAAGGAAAGGCATCTGCACATAAACCAAAAGGAGATGTTGGCAGTGATACATGCAATCAAAACTTTCGAAAAATCACTACAACAAGGGCATTTGCTAATAAGGACGGACAACAGCACTGTCATGTGGTACATAAACAAGCAGGGAGGCACTCATTCTTATCCCTTCTGCAGACTAACAATGCTTCTCTGGGAAAAATCTCTGAGCCTGAAGATACATTTACAATCCCAGTTTGTACCAGGCAAGGACAATGTACTGGCGGACCAGCTGAGCAGAAATTTTATGGATCCACACGAATGGATGCTGCACCCTCACATTTTCTCTCAACTGACGAAGACATGGGGAAGACCGGACGTAGATCTTTTTGCTTCCCACTTAAATCATCACCTGGAAAAGTTCTGCACAAGGACTCACCATCCTCTAGCCTGGAAAACGGATGCTCTCTCCTTCAGCTGGAATTCTCTAAAAATTTATGCATTCCCTCCTCTGCCTCTGCTGACCAAGGTGATACTGAAGATCAAAGCAGAACAACCAACAGGCATTTTGATAGCTCCGGACTGGCCAAGACAACACTGGTACCCATTGCTATTGACCATAACTCGGACCAAACCATGGCCTCTGACCCTTTGGCCCCTGCTCTTAACAAAACACAATTTCAGGACGGTACATCAAGACCTGAAAACGTTACATCTGACAGCCTGGAGGCTACCATGATTTCTCCATTTAGCTCTCTTTCCAAATCAGTTCAAGAGATCTTGCTGGAAGTGCGCAGACCTTCCACCAGAAAAGCATATTCAGCCAAGTGGAAGAGGTTCAGCATCTGGAATGCCAACAGGGGTCAGGACACAGCATTACTGAGTATACCTCAGATATTAGAATACTTGGCAGAACTATTTCATACTGGACTCTCGTACTCTTCAATAAAGATTCATGCCTCAGCAATCTCAGCAAAATACAACTGTGACCCTCCAGTGTTTTCACATCCCCTGCTAAGACAGTTTCTAAGAGGGATAAAGAATATCAAACCTCCCAGAAAACAGCCAGTACCTGCATGGGACCTCAATTATGTGTTGGAAAAATTAACTCTTCCTCCATTTGAACCAGCAGCAACTTCAGAAATGCAATTTCTTTCATGGAAGACGGTCTTCTTATTGGCAGTCACATCTGCAAGAAGAGTTTCGGAGATTCAGGCACTCATGGCAGTGCCTCCCTTCCTCATTTTTCATCAAGACAGAGTTTCTCTAAGAACAAATCCTACATTCATGCCAAAAGTTATTTCCAGGGTGTCTCTAAATCAAGCTATTCACCTGCCTACATTCTTTCCCAATCCTCAAAATAAGGGGGAAAAACTACTGCATACTTTGGACATACACAGACAACTACGTTACTACTTGGACAGAACTAAGGCCACCAGAAAGTCTGACCAACTGTTTGTAGCCTATGCTGCTGGAGTACAAGGAAAAGCAATCTCCAAACAAACAATTTCAAAATGGATTGGACATTGCATCAGATTCTGCTATTCATTCCATGGAAAAGGTGTGCCAGCCAATATTAGGCCACATTCCACCAGAGCTTTAGCCACTTCCACAGCTTTCCTAAGAGGAGTGGCAACAAAGGACATTTTAGAGGCTGCTACATGGAGCTCCGTGCATACCTTTACCAAGCACTACAACCTGCCTTTATACTCCAGATCCCGAGCAGGCTTTGCTTCGGCAGTCCTGCAGGGGATTTTAGCTACACCATCCTTATCATAGATCCATCCACCCCCAGCTTGGCTATGGTATTCAACCCATATGTTATGACTGCAGTAGTACAGTTTTGTACCTACCATAAATGTAGATGTCCGATAGATATGCAACTGCAGTCGGATTTTCCCACCCTCCTACCCCTCTGTATCCTTCTTTTTTGGGTCCTTTCCCCCTATCCCATTAGCTGGGGGTATTCCCTATGGTGTATCTGTTTATTACTGTAGTGCATGTTTGGAATTATTTTTATACATTTACCAAATTTAGCCTTCCTAGGAGGGCACCTGGCATCTGGGACAAGAAACACTGAAGAAGATGGCGTCAGCCGATGCCTTTATACTCCAGCCGTTGTGACGTTGGAGAGGAGGCGACACCAGCCGACGCCGGACCCAGACTTTGGAATTCGGCCGACCGAGGGCTGCCTGAGGCAGGACAACCCATATGTTATGACTGCAGTTGCATATCTATCGGACATCTACATTTATGGTAGGTACAAAACTGTACTCTCTTGCCTATGGATATAGATAGTAAGATACAAGCAATATGAGTGTATTTAATTGCTTTAGTTTTATACACCAGTCAAGCATATTTTTATCAACCAAAAGAGAAGTTGTGGACAGTAATTGAGTTTAAGGTTTTTATTTGGGAGGGAAAATTGGTGTGAAGTGATTGTGATTCATAATAAACTCTAAACTTTTTTCTGTTTTAATAGGTTTATCATTCTGAAGAAGTCTTTTGGGAGTGTAAAGACAAAAGTGCTAACTAACAAACCTGTACGTGACCTGCAGGATAAGATAGTAGAGTTATTTTATAGTGAAGAATGTGTGTGGGTTTTTATGCAAGTCCTTGGGTAGCTACTAGACATGCAGTCCAGGAGGCTGTTGAGGAGCGTAGCCCAAATTCTCAATGGTCCCAATGTACCGTCTGGTTAAGTGACTTTTTCAAGATTACACAGTAGGCAATTGAAGGTGGAAAGTTTCAAAAGTTGTACTCTTGGCACCCAGATTCATAGGTGGTTACTGGGCTATTGACCAGAAGGTCTTTAAGCCTAGCCGTGTGTGCCCAATATAATACTAGAGAAACCCATTATAAAACATCGTGCCTAAACTCAAGATCTTACTTAACAAAGACTGTACATTTCTAGTAGGGCCATAGGTGAAATCCCCAGAAGTAATTTATGGATGTTCTTCGTGTTTCACTGTTGCAGTCATTACATTTGGGTAATCTGCTGGCAGGTTGCCCTCAGTCGGCCTGAATTCCAAAGTCTTGGGTCCTGCGTCGGTTGCCGTCTTCTCTTCCATGACGTCAGGTCATCAGGGGTATAAAACATGCAGCTAACGCCATTTTCTTTAGTCTTTCTTGCCGCGCGGTGCCCGAAGCAGAAGCATTTCGCAAGTGCCGGTCAGCCGACTACTGAAATATTCAAGTTTGAGTTTCAGAACCGAAGTCTTCACTAAATCTAAGTACCCCATTGGGGAAACTTTTTTCTTGCTTTTTACCAATGTCAGAAAAAGTTAATAATTGTATTACTTGTGGGAAGCAAATACCTCATAAGGATTTCCATTTATACTGTAGTCCTTGCCTAGGCTCTGATCACAACGTGCCTGGCTGTCGGTTTTGTGTTAGATTTAACCAACGCACTATTAAGCGTTGGTATATTTTTGCATCAAAGTATTTTGGAAACGGATTTAACTACCCAGAAATGTCGGATAGCAATCGGACTACCGGAGTACATAGAAAACACAAAGAAAAGGACAGAGAAAGGCAGTCGAGATCCAAAACCGACAACAAAGCTTTTCCTAAGCCAGTCGCCGGTTTGCTGGTACTCAGTGAGGCACTTTCGCAGCCCCTGATACCCACTATCTTCGAGTCGCAGGCCTCTACTGACACCCATGTGGAGTCCGGCATGCCACAAGATACTCAAGGTATTGGACCGTTGGATGTATCTCTCTCGGATGAGTCCGGAGATGCTGAGCAGGCACCGGCTTCTAAGGGTGTTTTCAGACCTCAACATTTGTGTATCAAACCGATGACAGCTGCAAAACCAAAGACAAAAGCAACTTCTAAAACTAAAAAACCCATGCATGAGCCACGTGCACAGGCCTCTATGCTTAAAAAACAGATGATCGAAATGGCTGAAGACCTTATTACCTTGATCAGGGGTACCCATCCCCCTCCAGATAAGAGGCCTAGGCAAGACACTGATTATGAATCTTCAGATCAGATTTCTATTTCTTCTGATTCCTCTTCTGATCAGGAATGATCTATACCTCCCTATGAGGATTCTGATGCTGAGAAGTCTCTTCCATCTGCATCGCCTCCTGAAGATTATTCATAGGTTCATAGGTTTATACTAGGCTATCTGCCCTAAGGCATTTATAAGCCTAGCCCAAATTTTTGTGGCTTACGCCACCCCTTATATGAAAAAATACTGTGCCCATTAGTTTGTTGTGCCTCTGTCCAGCAGTGACACAGAGATGATTCAGGTAAACCTACGATCTCCCATCCACAGGTCTAGATTTCTCTTGAACAGAGTCAGCGAGGTGCTCTGCCTCACATGGACCGGGATTTTATTCCACAGCATAGGAGTCTCTGAGTGATAAATCTATCCCTCCAGCACGTCCTATTTATATCCGTGCTAAGGTTTAAGTCGCTTGCTCTAGTGGTTTTGGTGGATTTGGATTTTTGAGGTGGAGCATGTCCATTAATTCGGGTTGGACATGGCCTTGTATGTCAGGCACATGTCACCTCTGAGCAGACGGTATGCGACTGAATAGAGCTGGAGTTTCTTCAATCTGGCAGCATATGACAGATTTTGGAGTCCTTTATCCTTTTGGTGAGGAACTTTTGGGGTCTCTCCAATTGCTGCAGATGTCGGGTGAGATACATCCCGAATGGGGCATTGTACTCGATCATTGGTCTGATAAGTGAAGAGTACAGGGAACAATAACCTCACTAGATCTGGATGTGAATCCCTTCATGATCAGGTGGGCAATGTAGAAGGTCTTTCTAACCACTTTAGCAATGTGAGTGTCAAAGAAAGGCCACTGTCAACCTGGGTCCCCAGGTCCCTGATAACCTCTTCTGTGCTTAGTGGATTGCCACCTATATGGTAGCTTGGGGTTACCTTGTTTTTCCGAAGGGTATGACTATACATTTTTGGCGTTTAACTTCAGGCCATGGCTCTGGCACCAGCTATCTGTTTCCGTGAGTCCCTTCTGAAGGATATCCGTGTCTGATGCACTTTCCACTATGGCGCCCAGTTTGCAGTCGTCTGCAAACTTTGTCAGCCAAAGTCCTCCTATGTTGGCCTGTACTTCTGAGAAGTAGATGCCAAACAATAGGGGGCCAAGGACCGAGCCCTGTGGGACACCACTTGTGACCGGCTTGGAGTCTGACACAGAGCAACTCTAACCCTGTGGACTCTGTCCTTAAGCCAGTTTGCAACCCATCTTGTGACATATGGGTTTACATTTAAGCTGGTAAGTTTTTCTACAATACCCGAGTGGGGTATTGTGTTGAAAGCCTTTGCAAGGTCAAGGTAGGCTGTATGGACTGCCTTTCCCTCATCAATGGCCTTGGTGACTGTTTCGAAGAAGTCGACCAAGTTCAAAAGGCATGATCTTCCCTTGACAAAGCCAAACTGGGTCGGGTCCAATGTCTGCAAGTCCCCTATATCTTTGTTTATGAGCTCCATTATGATCCTCTCCATAGCTTTGCAGACTAGACTTGTTAAGCTTATGGGTAATTACCAGGGTCCGTGGCGCCGCCTTTGTGGAGTGGGACTACAGTTGCCGTCGCCACTCCTTGGGCACGTATCCTGTGGTAAGGCTGAGATTAAACAGCTGCCTTATGTGGTTTAATTCCTCATTTAGCTCGTGTAGCACACAGCCAGGGACACCATCCGGTCCCATTGATGCTGTGTTTTTAGCTTTAGAGTGCAGCTTTCACCTGCGCATTTGAGATGTCCGGGAGGCTACACTCGGCTGGGATAGTTATCTCTCCTTTAGGGAGAAGATAGTGGTGAAGTTTGCACTGGACCTGTCTGCCAGTATGTTGGCAATGTCTGTGCGTTCAGTGATTTTTGTATCATTTTGGACTAATTCTGAGCATATCTGGGAGTTTCCACCCAGGTTCCTAACATAGCTGAAAAAGGCCTTATGATTGTCCTTTGAATCCATGGCAATTTTCTCTCAAAATTGGCCTTAGTTGATTTTTGAGTGCTCGTATTTTTTACTAATAATGATCGGGTGACTTCCTTTTATGGATTTTGTTCTATCATGTAATAGCTTTCTCCTCTTATTGTAAAGTTTGTTAATGGCTGGGGTCCACCAGACTGGACGCTTGCCCTTTGTGGAAAGAGTCTTGGTTTTATTTGGGATTGCCTGATCCATGCAGTCCTGGAGGTGTTCATAGAAGGCATTTGTAAGGGCTTCCGCAGCTTGGGTTGTGGTTTCCACTGGCTCAGGGGCCTTGAAGGATACCACACCAGTCTTGAGTAGTGTGAAGTTTGCTTTAGAGAAGTTCTTCACTATGGTCTTTTTGTTTGGGGTGGGGCGGGATGTGGATTTCCAGTGAGATTAGTTTATGATCAGATCTCACCAATGAGGATATACTTCGTGTGGAGCATTTTGTCCCCATGTTTGTGACAATGAGATCTAGTATATTTTCTCCTCTCGTGGGAACAGTGACTAGCTGTTCCATGGCATTTGAATTTATGAACTCCAGGAACCGTTGGGCTAGAAAGTTAGGGCTTGAGTAATGTTCCCAGTCTATATTCGGATAGTTGAAGTCACCCAATATGATGGTGTTTGGAGATACATTTATACCCTCCAGTGTCTTCAGGAAGGCTGTGTGGGGTTCCTGAGTTTGAGAGGGTGGCCTTTGTAGAGCAGTTTTGCCTATGGTTAGTTGCACCTGGATGGTTTCCGAAGCTTCGTGCATTGCCACCAACCTGGAGGTGTGGGTATCCTTTATGAATATGGATACACCCCTCCTTTTGTGGTGTGGTCCGGTTTTGGGGCGGAACGCATGATATGAGGTAAAACCTAATAGTGCCGGGGTGCTCTCAGGAGCCTTGAACCAGGTTTCAGTTACAGCACAGACATCGATGTTCTCCATACTGAGAAGGGCCTCGAGTGCGTGCATTTTGAGATTTAGACTTCTGGCATTGAGCAGCATTACCCTCAGTTTCTTCCCATTTTTGTTTTCTAGGGTGGTAGGTTTAGAATTTGAGCCTTGCCTAAAAAGGCACTATGGGGTGGCAAGAGCCTTAGCCAATATCCGAATCCCAGGGTGACAGGTGCAAGTCCTTGCAGCGTGGCTTGTCAAGCATGTCATCCCAGGCAGACAGACACTGGATCCCCTTTGAATGACACCAGACATTAAGCCAATTGTTAAAGCTGATCATCTTGTCTCTATATTGTGGCATCATTCTTGGTGAAGGAAGGATACTGCTCTGGGTTAGGGTCATACCTGCCTGGGCTACATAATCAGAGAGCTCCTCTATGTCTCTTTTCATGTAGTCCAGGGAGGTACGTCTCAGGTCGTTCACACCAGCATGGACAATGACTGTGTCATATTTGTACTTGCCGTGGGCTGACCCGAGTGCTTGTGTTATGTGGCGGATTCTAGCGCCCGATAGGCAGCTTACTGTGACCCTCTCCTTGTTCAGCCTGGTGAGTGGGACGTCAGTGTGTCTGACTATGGAGTCACCTATGACAAGTATGTTTGGTGTTGTATTTGGCCTTAAGGGCTGTGACTGCTTTGCACACTGCTTTTGTGGTTTATGTGTTGCTTGTGGGGTGTCTTGAGGTAGCAGTTGTTTGGGTGTCTGCTTTGGAGGCCTCTGCTGTTTAGGTAAATTTTTACTCAGAGCCTCCGAGTATGTCTTTGCGTGTTTATGTGTTTGATTCAGTGGAGTTGGTAGCATTATGTGAGGCTGGTTTTGTGGTGTGTGTAGTTGCCTTCTCCTCCTGTCTGGTCTTGCCAGTCCTGAGTTGAGAGAGCTCAGCCTCCAGTTTGGCTAAATTCATTTGGAGAAACCTTACATACTTTGAGAGAGCATTTTCACTGGGAGAGTCGAGACTTCTCAGAATCAAAAAAGAGTCTCAGGGATTTTCTTCTCCCTCAGCACAAGCCTTTAGCCATTCCTCCTGTTTTAGGCATTGTGGATGATGTGTTTTCGGAGTCAAGCTTGACCCCTGACTCCTTACCTCCAGCTCCCAGTAAGCCTGACAGATATTACAGGGTCCCTGACTCACATAAATTTTTGTTTAGAAACTCTGCTGCTGATCATCCTGAAACTATTTCACAGGGTCCAAAGGGAGTTAAGGCTTCAACAGCAAAAAATCCTATCCCCTCTGACAGAGATTCAAGGGCAATGGACAGATGGGGGAAAAAGGTTTATACATCTGCAACCTTGGCAATCAGGCCTTAAACTGTCAATTTCATATGCTTAAGTACCAACAACATGTTATGAGATTGCTGAAACAGAAAATAATGTTGATTTTAGAATGCGCAGAAAAGAAAGAATTGCAAGAATTATTGCATGCAACTGAACAAGTTGGAAAGCATACGTTGCAATATGGTTTTGATTCTTTAGAGGCCTCCTGCAGGGCCGCAGTTACTGGATCTGTGATTAGGAGGCATGCCTGTTTAAAGGAACAAAATTTGCCTGATCATGTTAAAGCTAAATTGCTAGATGGACCTTTACAGCATGATTCTCTGTTTGGTATTAAGGCAGAAGAGGTTTTAAAGAAAATGGAAGACAAAGCTAAGTCTATGCAAACTGTTAAAGACTTCTTACAAGTGCAGCCACCAAGATTAAGTAGACACTGGCCTACAAAAAGGTGGTTCTTTCCTGTGTCAGACAGAGCTCAAAGTGGCAAATCCAGACGCCCTAAAGGTTCCATATACCAGGCGCAAGACTTATACAGGTCAAACAGGTCAAAGCAATGGGGCGCATCCACCTCCAAATCTGGAGGAGATAAAGCGCAAACCTACAGAAAGCAATCCCAATTACTTCCGTCTGCCTACACCAAAACTTATCTTTTGGCAGCACCCATAAGGGGAAAATTAGCACTTGTTGCTCAAAATTGTCAGTTAATAACCCAGGACAAGTGGGTACTAAACATCGTATCACAGGGATACAGATTCCATTTCAACGCTCTGCCATTGGCAAATGGTTGGTCAGATCTGCCAAAAAATCAATGGGCAGAGGCACAGAAACAGGTTATGTCTCTCATGGATATGGGGGCCATTCAGCCAGTACCAGAACAGGAAAAAGGACAAGGTTTTTACTCGACTGTTCTTGGCACCCAGAAGGGGACAAGGCCTGGCAGCCAATACTGAATTTATCGATTTTGAACGCATACCTGGACATTCCAAAATTGAAAATGCTGACTTTGCAGCAGCTTCTGCCCATGCTGGGCAAGAATGCTTGGCTGGTGACATTAGACCTAAAAGAGGCATACCTGCATGTCCCAATAAGGCAATCGTGCAGAAGATACCTGAGATTCAAGGCTGGCTTAATGCATTACCAATTCTCTGCACTGCCCTTTGGCTTATCTACTGCGCCCAGGGTCTTTACAAAGTGCCTGGCACCAGTAATTGCATTTTGCAAACACATAAGTATACAAATATATCCTTACTTGGATGACTGTCTCATTCAAGCAGAGAACAAGGACACTCTTCTTCGACACCTGGCATTTGTGAAAAGGCTTCTAACATACCTGGGGTACACAATAAACAAAAATAAATCACAACTGGTACCCTCTCAAAAGATAACATTCTTGGGTGCAAGCTTGAATACAACTGCCCAGATGGCTTACCTCATGCCAGACAAACAAAGGCAACTGACTACTTACTTCAAACTGATGGCAACAAAAACCCAGTCTTCTGCAAGACAAATTCTGCAGGCTCTGGGCTTCATGGCATCCTGCATCCTACTAATTCCATATGCCAGACTGCATATGAGGAAACTTCAATGGTACCTAAAAAGTTTATGGAGTCAACATTCACACAGTCTGGAAACGATGAATCTGAAGTAGGAAGACTTCATTTGTCTGCAACCTGTGGGATTCGGATCCGACATCGGATCCGAGCCGGCAATTCATAAGCTTTAGGATCCGAGCTCCTAGCTCCTCCCTTTACCCATAATCCCCTGCCAAGCCCTGACTGACCTCAGATTTCGTTGGCCGCGTTCAGTAGCTGACGGGATTTTCGAGCTCCATAGCGAAAAGCAATTTGGTGATATCTTTTTTACCTATTTTTTCTCTTATAGTTTGTCAAAATTTAAAGTGTGTTTGTTTAAGCTTTCCTCCCTTCTTTAGTTAACCTTTCTCGGGTGTTCGCTTAGTGTGTGTTTGTTGTGTGTGTGTGTTTTTTTTTAGGGTCTGTTAGGGCGTAGCTATGTCTGAAGCCCCCAAGGCTATATTTTCTAAATGTGCCGAGTGTGGCCATAAGCTTTTCCCGGCTGATGGCCACACTCGTGTCATGCCTGGGGTTGAACACCTTTCATCTGATTGTACCATTTGTGCAGGGTTCAACCCCCGGGCTTTAAGGGAGCGGAGGTCGAAGTTGGTTCTGGCGGGACTTCTCCCTCCTGAATCGGCTTTGGCCTTGGCCCCTGCTACCCTTTCACCAGTGGCTACTTCGGTCTCCCTTCCTCCGGCAGGGACTCAATCTCCCGCTAAGAAACCGGAGGATAGGGAGACCAGGAGGGAAAAGGAGAGGCACAGAGAGGGGCACCATAAGCGGCGGGCCGAGGCCTCCGTCTCGGCCCCACTGCCTAAGCGTGCTTCCCCTCTGGCTTCTAAATCTCCCCCTCCTCGGCTCCGATCCCCTCGATTCTCTCCCGGACCGGAGGAGGTGGAGACTAGACCGTCGAGGTCATCGAGGCGACACTCTAGATCAGCCTCGGTGGCCTCGTCGAGGTCAACCTTTTCTGTGTCGGACGCTGGTATGGACCGGATGATGAGGCGATTCATCCAGGCCCAGATGCAGATGGGAGTGCTCCTGCCCCCCCCCCCATCCGGGAGGGGCCTCGACCCCTTTTTTCGCCTCCATAGCTCCTTCTCTGACCCGACTCCCGGGTTCAGAGCTTTCGGAGCCGGGCAGCGTCTGACCCGGGGGTGGGTCGGATCCCACTGGTCGGCGCACCTCGGATCCGATCCCTCCCTTGTGTGCTTCGGGTACTTCGGACCCGACCTGTCGGAGCTGTGGGCCTAGCCTCGGATCCGAGGGAGCTGGTGTCTCTTCGACTCCGTCTAGGTCGGAGCACACCGGTCTCTCGGATCCGACGGTTTCGGCTCCGGTTCTGATCCATTCGTCGGATCCGAGTGGGGGTCGGCTCTCAGGTCTTAGAGAAGTCGGCTCCCCCTCGGCCTTCGACGTTGTGGAGAGGGTTCTGTCGAGGATATCCGGACCCCTGGTCCCCGTCTTGTCTCCATCCCGCACTCCCTCGCAGCTGGGCCAGGCTCCCATCAGCCGGTCCCAGGGACAGCCCGCCTCAATGTCCCAAGTGGTTCCTTTGGAACAACTGGTTGCTGGCAAGGACTCCTCGGACAGTTCCCCCGAGGAAGTGCCTCGTAAGCATAAGTGTAAGAGGAGGCACGTGGACTCCCCCGAGTCTATTACTGAAGACATGGACTTGGAGGAAGGGGAGGGCTCCCCAAGATCACCCCCAGAAGATGTCTCCTTTGGAGACCTTATGGAAATGTTAAGGATCGGGGGGGGGGGTGGTCTGTCCCCAAGGCCTCTTCGGACGAGTCTGTGTTCTTGGAGGCATTTGAGGCGGGCCCGTCTACCTCTTGGGTGTCCCCTCCTGCCGACCCTCTGGTAGACCTGATTGCCTCCAGAGCGTGGAAGGACCCGGACACCGTAGAGCCTGTTCCCAAACGTCTGGACCGGATTCTTAGTCCCTCATCAGACCGTACACATTGGAGTAAGGGACCCCCAGTAGATGCCATGCTGATGGCTGCAGCCACAAAGAGGGAATTGGCTCAGGAGAGTCCCTCTATGCATCCCCCGAGCAAGGAATCCCACTCGATGGATCGCATTGGGAAGCGAGTCTTTAGTTCAGCAACCTTCTCCCTGAGGGCGCTAAACTATATGGCACACGTAATCAGGATGCAGCGAGACCTGATTAAGGAATACGCTGCATCTCCCCCGGAGTCCATATCGGCGGAGGACAAACAAGTGTACTCCACCCGTATGGCCACTCTCAGAGTGGTGTCTAATACTTCTATGCGGCTCTTATCTCACGCAACAGAGGGAGCCGCTAGAGCTAGCGGATCGGGCCTTGTTATGAGATGCCAGGCCTGGCTCCGGCACTGTGACTTCGCGGAGCCCTTCAAAGCGACCTTCGCGAATGCCCCCTTCGATGGTTCTGCCATTTTTGGCAAAATGGTTCGCGAAACGCTTGTCCAGAGCGAAAAGGACGGGAAGACGCTGTCTGCCGTCGGAGTCCGCTTCTCAGCTCCCCAGAGGTCCTTCTCGAAGAACCAAAAGGGACAGAAGAAGATGTGGTTCCGGAAATCGCAGCAACCCCAACCTGCTCCGGACAACCAGTCCTTCCATGGCAGAGGAGGACAGGGAGGTCGCCGTCCTAGAGGCAAAGGGGCTCCTAGGAACTTTGGGTCCAGAGAACCTTTCTCTGACAGACCCATGCAGCAACCCTGATGGGTTACCCGGCTGCTCCTCTCTGGAGGCAGTCGGGGGGCGTTTTTCGAGGCACCTGACATCATGGGAGTCAATCACGTCAGACCGTTGGGTGCTTCGAGTGATATCCAGAGGCTATTCAATCCCCCTTCACAGTATTCCCAGATCCAAAAACCTCCCCGATGTACCACCTGATCAACGGGAGGTAGCAACTGTGGAAATCACACAGCTGCTAACAAAAAGAGCCATCCAACACATCCCCCGAGATCAGACCGGATCAGGGTTTTACTCCAGGTTCTTCTTGGTGCCAAAAAAGACGGGGGGACTTAAGACCGATCCTAGACCTGTCACAACTGAACCTGTCTGTAACCAAACAAAAATTCCCGATGGTCACCTTACAATCTATCCTCCCCCTTTTGCAGGAGAACGATTGGATGTGCTCTATAGACCTCAAGGACGCATACTACCATATTCTAATGGACAGACGGTCCAGGAGGTTCCTTCGCTTCCGGCTAGGAGCCAGTCACTACCAGTTCAGGGTCCTTCCCTTTGGTCTCACCTCTGCCCCCAGGGTGTTTACCAAGGTACTTGCAGTGGTAGCGGCCCACCTTAGACTCCAGGGAATTCAAGTGTTTCCATACCTGGACGACTGGCTCCTTACAGCATCATCAAAGCATCTACTGTGCTCAGCCAGGGACTATTTCCTTCATATGGCCCCCCGGCTGGGCATCACCATAAACCGAGAAAAATCTTCCCTGGCCCCCACACAGTTTATAGATTTTATAGGAGGAAGATTGGACACACGAAACATGCGGGCATTCCTCACTCTAGATCGACTGTCCAACCTGAGGTGTCATATCACGGCCATCTTAGAACCTACTCCAACTGCAGCTATGGTCCTGAGGGCTCTAGGTTCAATGGCGGCAGCCATCCCACTTTTCCTTCACGCTCGACTACACATGAGGATCCTTCAATGAACCCTTCAGGTCCAATGGTCCCCGCTTTACTTTCCTCTCAACAGCCCGATAACCATCAGCAGAGCATGCAAGAGCTCCCTGTTCTGGTGGCTCCATTTGACGGACCTCCTGACAGGGAGACCCTTCTGTACTGCATTCCCCCTAGCCACAGTGACTACGGGCGCTTCTCACCTCGGGTGGGGGGGGGGGCATTCAGCGGGCAGGATTGTCCAAGGCACGTGGAACAGTTCAGAGACCTCCCTGCATATAAATGTTCTGGAGATGAGGGCAGTGCAATTAGCGTTGCAAGCACTACACAGCCTTCTTCCTGTAGGAACTATTGCTATCCAGACAGACAACATGTCGGTAGTCTGGTACATCAACAAACAGGGGGGAACCAGGTCCTACCCCCTTTGTCGAGAGGCCATGAGAGTATGGGAATGGGCAATCTCCACCAACCGCTTTCTTGTGGCAACGCACATTCCGGGAAGGTCCAGCATTCTAGCGGACAAGCTCAGTCGCACCATTCTTTCCCCTCATGAATGGTCTCTCAATTCTCTAGTAGCGAAGCAGATTTTTGCCACGTGGGGGCAACCCTGTTGCGATTTTTTTGCTTCTCCCTCAAACGACAAATGCGACAATTTCTTCGCTCTCTTTCCCCCATTCGGGGAATCCCCGTGAGACGCCCTGGTGCATGCTTGGCCTCCCGGTCTCCTATACGCTTATTCTCCTCTTCCTCTAATGCAAAAACTATTACAGAAAGCCAACAGTTTGGGGAGCAGAATGATTCTCATTGCCCCATTCTGGCCTCGTCAACCATGGTTCCCTTATGTATGGTCTCACCGAGTGAATCCGCCCTGGATTCTGGATCCAATTCCAGATATCATTTCCCATCCTCAGGGGCTTCCAATCCCGAACCTTCACACACTGAAATTGACAGCTTGGCTGATCCAGTTCCATCCCTGATCAGGACTCCCGGTATCTCTTCACCAGTGAAAGCCATCATAGTGGCTGCCCATAAACCTTCTACTAGGAAGGTTTATCAGAGCAAATGGAAGCTGTTCTCTATTTGGGCGGAACATAAAAATCTTAATCCCTTTTCCGCGCCACTCTCTGCGGTACTTGACTTCTTGACAGACCTTTTCCAACAAGGGGCAAGCTCTTCGACGGTAAAGGTTCAGATGGCAGCCATTTCTCATTACCATGTGGGTCATGACTCGACACCCCTCATGGCTGCAAAAATTTGTAAAACCTGTCTTAAGGGTGCTTTCCTCTTAAGACCTCCTGTTAAGGAAGCCGTACCACCTTGGGACTTATCTTTAGTGCTGCAGGCCCTAACCGCTCCTCCTTTTGAACCTGCAGCCTCTGTGGACTTGAAGCATCTTTCCTGGAAAACTGCTTTCTTAGTGGCCATTACCTCAGCTAGAAGAGTTTCAGAACTCCAAGCTCTGTGCGTCAAACCACCTTATCTCTCCTTTTTTCCTGATAGGGTCTCCCTCAGGACCAATCCTTCCATTCTTCCAAAGATTGCTTCCGAATCCAATATTAACCAATCTATTAATTTGCCAGTTTTCTTTCCCAAATATAAAAACAAAGGAGAATATAAACTGCATTCCTTAGATGTTCATAGACAACTGCGTTTCTACATTCACAGAACAGCTGGTCATAGACGATCTGATCAACTGTTTGTCTCCTTTGCAAAATTCGCACTGGGTAAGGCAGTCTCCAAGGTCACCTTGTCAAAGTGGATTTCTAATTGTATCTTGCAGGCTTATGACACCTCAGGAAGGCCAGCTCCCCAGAGAATTACAGCACATTCTACAAGAGCAGTATCTACTTCTGCTGCCTTTAAATCTAGAGTACCATTAGATGATATCTGTGCAGCAGCCACTTGGACCTCATCTCATACTTTCATTTCACATTACAAAGTGGACGTTGTTTCCAGAGGGAGAGCATCCTTTGGCTCTGCGGTGCTCCGGAACATCCTTCCATGACGTCCGCCCAAGATTCAGGTAGCTGGGGACTCTGTCCCACAGGTTGCAGACAAATGAAGTCTTCCTACTTCAGATTAAGAAGTTATGTACTCACCATAACGTTCCATCTGAGTAGGTGACTTCATTTGGATGCAACCATCCCCCCCTCCATCCCCCTGACCTTTCATGGTGCTATTAGTCCTGGTTTTCCCAGGATTCTGTTATACTGGTATTCACAAGGCAAACTCAGTCTGAGGTCAGTCAGGGCTTGGCAGGGGATTATGGGTAAAGGGAGGAGCTAGGAGCTCGGATCCTAAAGCTTATGAATTGCCGGCTCGGATCCGATGTCGGATCCGAATCCCACAGGTTGCATCCAAATGAAGTCACCTACTCAGATGGAACGTTATGGTGAGTACATAACTTCTTATTCCTCTCATTCCCTGCCTGCAACAGGAGTTTCTATGGTGGGCAAAGGCTTGTCACCAAAACATGGGACGGCCCTTCACTCTACCCCCTGCCAGGCAATCCTTAACAACAGACGCATCAGATTATGCCTGGGGGGCCCATATGCCGGGAAGATGCATTCAGGGCATATGGGCACTGAAACGAATGCATCTACATATCAACCAGAAAGAGATGCTAGCTGTTCAAAATGCCCTAACAGCCTTCAAGGACTTAATTCATCCAGGACAACTACTGATAAAGATGGACAACACCACAGTCATGTGGTATGTAAACAAGCAAGGGGGCACACACACATACCCCCTTTGCAGATTAGCCTTGGCACTGTGGGACACAGCTTTGACCTACCAAATACATCTTCAAGCTCAATTCCTGCCAGGAAACAAAACACTCTGGCAGACCATTTAAGCAGAAACCTTATGGATCCTCACGAGTGGAAACTAAATTCACAAGTCTTCAGCATGATAACAGAGAAATGGGGGAGCCCAGACATTGATCTATTTGCCTCTCCTCAAAATTATCAATTGAAAAGATTCTGCACAAGGACTTATCACAGACAAGCATGGAAAGTGGACGCCCTATCCTTCAGATGGAAAAACCTATCAGTTTACACCTTTCCTCCTCTGCCTCTTCTACCCAAGGTCCTCCTAAAAGTCAGACAAGAGAAGCCAGAGATGATATTAATTGCCCCGGACTGGCCCCGCCAATACTGGTACCCAATCCTAAGGAACTTGTCTCAATACCCAGCTTGGACCTTGCCTCAAAGACCACAACTACTGTCCCAGCAAAACAATCAGATACTGCACAATCAACTACAGACTCTGAACCTGGCAGCATGTGGCTAGTCATGTAATCATACAAACGACACCTCTCAGTAAAGCTGTGATGGATGTCATTTTGGAAGCCAGAAAGCCTAGTAATAGAAAATCTTATGCTGACAAATGGAAGAGATTCTGTGCTTGGAATCAAGCACAAGGAACTGATACAGCAGAACCACATATTCCTCAGATATTACAATATTTAACCGAGATGCTTGACAAAGGCCTATCTTTCTCATCAATCAAAATCCATGCCTCTGCCAATTTCGGCTCACTACAGTACAGAGCCACCAATCTTTTCTCATGCTTTACTAAAGCAGTATCTTAGAGGAGCCAAAAGTTTAAGGCCTCCTAGAAGATCACCATTACCTGCATGGGACCTCAATTATGTGTTGGAAAAGCTCACCCTGCCTCCATTTGAACCAGCTGCTACCACTGACATAAAGTTCTTATCATGGAAGACAGCTCTGCTACTAGCAATTACTTCAGCAAGAAAAGTTTCAGAGCTACAGGTCCTCATGGCTGTAGAGCCTTTTATCATATTTTACCCAGACAGAGTGTCTCTGAGGACAAATCCTACTTTTATGCCTAAAGTGGTTTCCAGTGTGGCTCTTAACCAAACAATTCATCTGCCAACTTTTTATCCAAATCCGCAGAACAAAGGGGAGAGAATTCTGCACTCCTTGGACATACACAGACAGCTAAGATTCTACTTGAGCAGGACTAAAGCTGTAAGAAAAACTGAGCAATTACTAGTGTCATATGCTGCAGGATCAGAAGGAAAGGCTATTTTAAAGCAGACCGTTTCAAAGTGGATAAGCCACTGCATCCGTTTCTGCTATTTACACCATGGTAAACCTGTGCCCAAGGGCATTAGGTCTCATTCCACCAGAGCTGCAGCTACTTCAGCAGCCTTTCTCAGAGGAGTACCAACCAAAGACATTCTAGAGGCTGTCACTGGAGTTCTTTTCACACGTTTACAAAGCATTACCATTTGCGCTCTACTCTAAGTCCAGGGCAGGCTTTGCCACTGTAGTGCTGCAGGGCCTTATAGCCGCACCTAATGCTGTTTAGCTCCAGCCTCCCAACCATAGCTTTGGGATTCTTCCCAAATGTAATGACTGCAACAGTGAAACATGAAGAGCATAGTACAGTTGTGTACACTTACCCTAAATGTAGATGTTCGAGTGTATTCACTCTTGCAGTCCAGGTTACCCTCCCGCCATCCCCCTGTCATTCTAAAGTTTATCTTTCCTTCTCTATCTTCTACAACCTATGTGGTGTATTTGCTTGTAGATGAAGGTAAAGTTTATATTGATGCATGAATATATATATAGATATATATAAAATATTGCTACCTTTTTAGGGGCACCTGACATCGGGGGCAAGAAAAACTAAAGAAAATGGCATCGGCTGCATGTTTTATACCCATGACGACCTGACGTCATGGAAGAGAAGACTGCAACTGACGCAGGACCCAAGACTTTGGAATTCAGGCCGACTGAGGGCAACCTGCCAGCAGGTTACCCAAATGTAATGACTGCAACAGTGAATACACTCGAACATCTACATTTATGGTAAGTGTACACAACTGTACTTTTCCCATCCAGTCATCCAGGCTACACCTAAAGAGTCATAGAGGGACTTTGTTTGATGTGAACCGACAGCCTATTCCAGAGGAGTGGCAACCTCTGAGAGACATATCTGTCTCAGCAGCAGGTCCTATTTATGTCATAGGCCAGGTTAAGACCCCTGGAGTGGGTGACCCTTGACCTTTTTGAGTTGCGGATGTGCAGCGTTTCCATTAAGTTTGGATCTGAGATTGCTATGTAGGTCAGGCACAAGTCTCCTCCAAGTAGTCTGTATGCTGCTGAGTACAATGACAGTGACTTCAGTCTGTCAGTATGTGACATGTGTTGGAGACCCTACATTTTCTTGGTTAGAAATCTCTGAGGTGTCTCAAGTTGCTGTAGGTGTCTGGTAAGGTACATACTAAAGGGAGCATTCTGCTCTTACTGGCCTGATGAGGGTTGAATACAGGGGTCTTATGACCTCTTTTGCTCTTGAGGCAGTGCATTTGCTTATGAGGTGTGTGATGTATAATGCCTTCCCTACCACAGTAGACATATCATGGTTAATGTTTTGGCTACAGTCATCTTGCATTCCCAAGTGTCTCACTACTGAAGTGTTACATAGTGTGTTATTATTTATATGATATTCTGCAGAGATGTCATTTTTACCAAAGGGAATGGTAATGCATTTTTTGTATTGAATTTGAGTCCATGGCCTTGGCAGCAATCATTGGTTTGTGTAAGTCCCTCTTGAAGTATATTGACATTGTTTGGAGATTTGGTGATTGCACCTAATTTGCAGTCATCAGCAATCATAGTCAGCCACAGCCCCTCCGAGAAGTATAGGGAGCCCAGCACAGACTCCTGTGAAACTCCACTGGTGATGGGTCTGCTGGTCGAGGTAAAGTCCCGAAGTTTTGACTGAGTGTGATTTGTCAGTGAGCCAGTTAGCAACCCACCTGATGACATAAGGGTTGATATTCAACTGGGAGAGTTTATCAGTGATGCCCGAATGGTGGATTGTGTTGAAGGCCTTGGCTAAGTCAAGCTAGGCTGTACACACAGATTTGCCTTCACCTGTGGCTCTGGTGTTGGTTTTAAGAAGTCCACCAGGTTTAACAGGCATGACCTGCCTTCGATAAAAACGAATTGTGTCAGAACAAATATTTGGCGATCACCTATATCATTATTTATAAGGTCTTGCCCTTTTTATTTCTCCAAGACATTTGGGATGTCCTTCAAGGAAGCATCTGCAATCCTAACAAATGGGTTGTCCTGGCCCCAGGCAGCCCTTCGGTCGGCCGGATTCCAAAGTCTGGGTCTGGCCTCGGCTGATGTCGCACTTCACCCGACGTCATAGCTGCAGTTCTGCGGGTATAAAGGCATCAGCCAACGCCATTTTCCTCAGTCTTTCTTGCCGCGTGGCGCCCGAAGTAGAAGCTTGTTCGCAAGTGCCGGTCGGTCAGAACCAGAGATTACTACTACCGAAGACTTCTAAAAAGCTAAGTACCCCGTTGGGGACTCTTTCTTGCCTCAGCCGATGTCAGAAAAAGTGAATAACTGTTTAACTTGTGGGAAACAAATACCTCATAAAGATTTCCACTCTTACTGCCTACCTTGTTTAGGCCCAGACCACGACGTAGCAGCTTGTCTAGCCTGTGCTTCCTTCAACCGACGACACTTAGACGCCGGTCGGAGTTTGCAGAGGAGTTTTTCGCTCTGCTTTGCTTATATCATGCCGTCGGAGACTCCGACTTCACATTTAGCTAAAAAGCGTAAGGAAAAGGACCGACACTCGCGGTCTGCGGTTTCGGCCGAAACCGCGGCTAAGCCAACCGCGAGTGTCTCGGTTTCGGCTGAAGCCGAGTCCGCGGTTCTTCCTTGCCGGCTTGCCTCCTTCTACCGAGGCCTCTTCCAGCATGGCTGAATCTGCTACTGAAAATCCTCCTGCTCTTACAGTTTCTCAGGATTTATCAGATACTATCCCCTTAGATGTATCTTCTCCTGCACGTGGAGCTGCTAGACCCCCTGCATCCATGTCAATTAAGGCTTTTGCCAGGGCTAAAGCAGCAAAATCTTCAAAGGCCGTGCCTGCTAAAGCCCCTTCTCACAGGCCTAGCTGTAGTACTCAAATGCTTAGTCTAGCAGAGGATCTCATTTCTTTGATCAGGGGAACCCAGTCTCACCCTGACAGGGCCTCTCACCCACCTCCAGAGAAGAGGCTTAGAGCAGAGCCCCCTGAGCCAGTTTCTTCAGATTATTCCTCTGATGATTCAGAAAATTCAAATCCTCCAGAGGGCCCTTACTCTCCATATGAGGACTTTGATGCAGAGGATTCCATACCTTCTGCCTCTCCTCCTGAGGAATTTTCTTTTGGGGAAACCTTGCATGCTATGAGGAAACAATTTCAATGGCAGGGCCAGGATTTTTCAGACTCTAGGAAAAGGCTTAGGACCTTTTTGCATTTACCACAGCATAGGCCTTTAGCTATTCCTCCAGTACTTACAGTTGTGGATGATGCATTTAATGATGCTTGTACTGCCCCTGACTTTCTGCCTCCGGCCCCTGCTAAGCCCGACAGATACTACAGGGTTCCGGACACACATTATCATTTGTATAAGGCTCCTATTGCAGACCCTGAAACTATTTCACAGGGCCCCAAAGCTGTAGCAGTTGCCTCTGCCAAAAACCCCCTCCCCTCTGAAAGAGAATCTAGGGCATTGGAGAGATGGGGTAAAAAAGTTTATACTTCTGCTACTCTTTCGGCTAGGGCCTTAAACCTTCAATTCCACATGATTCAGTATCAGGAATTTCTGTTAGATCAGCTCACTAAAAAACTGTCCTCTCCTGAACCTCTAGACCGTAAGTCCCTTCAGGATTTGGTGCATAACACTCAGCAGGTCAGTAATCATTCCTTAAAATGCGGCTATGATGCACTGGAGGCTTCCTTTAGATCAGCTATGACAGGTACAGTGATCAGAAGGCATGCATGGTTAAAAGAACAATCCTTACCAGACCATGTAAAATCAAAGCTTCTAGATGCTCCCATGGAAAAGCACAGTTTGTTTGGTTCCCCTGCACAGCAAGTGTTGAAGAAGGTGGAAGAAAAAGCTAAATCTGTCCAGACAGTCAAGGATTTCTTACAGGTCCAGCCTCCGAGGTTTAGTAGGAACTGGCCTTCCAAGAATTGGTCCTTTCCAGACACCACCAGAGCACAGAGAAGCAGAAATAGACGCCCTAGAGGCAGAGGTCAATCCAGAGGTGCCTACAGGGGACATCAGTGGCAGCCTAACAGCCAGAGAGCTACGGCCACAGATCCAGCCACTACCACTTCTACAGGACAATCACAGTGACTTAGCTCTGAAAACGCCTACCAGGGAACAACTGGCAGCACCCTTAGGCGGAAAATTAGCCTTATTTTCAGTAAATTGGCATTACATTACAAAAGACAAATGGATTTTACAGAAAATAGACAAAGGCTACAGGTTTCACTTCCATACTCTTCCAAGGAAGAGAGGAATGCCAAACCTACCTCCAAACCAAAGGATAAACGCTCTACAACAAATAGACCACTTACTAAGGATGAGAGCTATAGAAAAGGTACCGGCTATGGAACAAGGACAAGGATTTTATTCAAGGCTTTTCCTAGTACCAAGAAAGGAAAACCAATGGAGACCTATCCTCGACCTGTCCGCCTTAAACACATATCTCATTGTTCCAAAATTCAAAATGCTGACCCTACAGCAACTTCTTCCCATGCTGGGCAAGGAGTCTTGGCTGGTGACTCTGGATCTCAAGGAGGCATACCTGCACGTCCCCATACGACCAAATTGCAGAAGATACCTCCAGATTTCTTGCAGGATCAGAGCATTATCAATTCTCAGCATTGCCTTTTGGCTTATCTACTGCACCCAGAGTATTCACGAAATGCCTGGCATCAGTAATTGCTCATTGCAGGCTTCAGGGAATTCAAATTTATCCATACCTGGACGACTGCCTGTTACAAGCGGACAGCAAAGACAAATTAACAAAGATTTGGAAAAGGTTATTCACCTGCTGCAAGCCCTGGGATACACAGTCAACACAAAAAGTCAAGGCTGATACCATCCCAAAGGATAACCTTCCTGGGTGCAGAACTGGACACATCAAACCAGATGGCATTCCTCACAGCAGAAAAACAGAAGCAGCTACCACTCTATTTCATGGCATTAACAACGCAGAACCAGCTTACAGCAAGGAAAATCCTGCAAGCCCTGGGTTACATGGCATCCTGCATAATATTAATTCCACATGCCAGACTACATATGAGGAAGTTGCAATGGTACCTGAGGAATTTATGGTCTCAACACAAGCACAGCCTAGAAACCAAAATTCCAATAATTCCATGCCTGAAGCAAGAATTCCAGTGGTGGGCCCAGGCCTGTCAATTGAACAAAGGACTGCCCTTCCACAGACCTCACCCAAGCCAGACTATCACCACGGACGCCTCAGACCTCGGTTGAGGCGCACACGTGGTGGACCAGTGCATACAAGGCTTATGGACTCAAGACCAGATGAACCTACACATAAATGAAGAAGAGATGCTGGCAGTAAAACAGGCAATTCAGACATTCAGACCATTTCTACAACAGGGTCATTTGCTGATAAGGACGGACAACACCACAGTTATGTGGTATATCAACAAACAGGGAGGCACACATTCATATCCTCTATGCCGGATGGCAATGGACCTCTGGAATGTGGCCCTGAGCCTCAACATTCAGCTCCAAGCCATATTCGTGCCAGGAAAAGAAAATATACTAGCAGACATCTTAAGCAGAACTACCACGGATGCCCACGAATGGATGCTGCATCCAGACATCTTCAAAACCATCACAAGGAAATGGGGACTGCCAGAAATAGACCTGTTCGCATCCCCACACAACCACCAATTGAATTGAAAAATTCTGCACAAGGACATACCACCCACTTGCTTGGAAGGTGGACTCCTATCCTTCAGTTGGGAAAACCTGACAGCATATGCATTCCCACCTCTTCCTTTGATGCACAAAGTGCTACTGAAGATCAAAGAAGACCACCCGAGGATCATCTTGATAGCTCCAGATTGGCTGAGGCAACATTGGTACCGCTACTGAGGAGTATGTCCCGGGAACAATATTACACCATGGTAAACCTGTGCCCAAGGGCATTAGGTCTCATTCCACCAGAGCTGCAGCTACTTCAGCAGCCTTTCTCAGAGGAGTACCAACCAAAGACATTCTAGAGGCTGCCACTGGAGTTCTTTTCACACGTTTACAAAGCATTACCATTTGCGCTCTACTCTAAGTCCAGGGCAGGCTTTGCCACTGCAGTGCTGCAGAGCCTTATAGCCGCACCTAATGCTGTTTAGCTCCAGCCTCCCAACCATAGCTTTGGGATTCTTCCCAAATGTAATGACTGCAACAGTGAAACACGAAGACCATAGTACAGTTGTGTACACTTACACTAAATGTAGATGTTCGAGTGTATTCACTCTTGCAGTCCAGGTTACCCTCCCGCCATCCCCCTGTCATTCTAAAGTTTATCTTTCCTTTATCTTCTACAACCTATGTGGTGTATTTGCTTGTAGATGAAGGTAAAGTTTATATTGATGCATGAATATATATATAGATATATATAAAATATTGCTACCTTTTTAGGGGCACCTGACATCGGGGCAAGAAAAACTAAAGAAAATGGCATCGGCTGCATGTTTTATACCCATGACGACCTGACGTCATGGAAGAGAAGACTGCAACTGACGCAGGACCCAAGACTTTGGAATTCAGGCCGACTGAGGGCAACCTGCCAGCAGGTTACCCAAATGTAATGACTGCAACAGTGAATACACTCGAACATCTACATTTATGGTAAGTGTACACAACTGTACTTTTCCCATCCAGTCATCCAGGCTACACCTAAAGAGTCATAGAGGAACTTTGTTTGATGTGAACCGACAGCCTATTCCAGAGGAGTGGCAACCGCTGAGAGACATATCTGTCTCAGCAGCAGGTCCTATTTATGTCATAGGCCAGGTTAAGACCCCTGGAGTGGGTGACCCTTGACCTTTTTGAGTTGGATGCAGCGTTTCCATTAAGTTTGGATCTGAGATTGCTCTGTAGGTCAGGCACAAGTCTCCTCCAAGTAGTCTGTATGCTGCTGAGTACAATGACAGTGACTTCAGTCTGTCAGTATGTGACATGTGTTGGAGACCCTACATTTTCTTGGTTAGAAATCTCTGAGGTGTCTCAAGTTGCTGTAGGTGTCTGGTAAGGTACATACTAAAGGGAGCATTCTGCTCTTACTGGCCTGATGAGGGTTGAATACAGGGGTCTTATGACCTCTTTTGCTCTTGAGGCAGTGCATTTGCTTATGAGGTGTGTGATGTATAATGCCTTCCCTACCACAGTAGACATATCGTGGTTAATGTTTTGGCTACAGTCATCTTGCATTCCCAAGTGTCTCACTACTGAAGTGTTACATAGTGTGTTATTATTTATGTGATATTTTGCAGAGATGTCATTTTTACCAAAGGGAATGGTAATGCATTTTTTGCATTGAATTTGAGTCCATGGCCTTGGCAGCAATCATTGGTTTGTGTAAGTCCCTCTTGAAGTATATTGACATTGTTTGGAGATTTGGTGATTGCACCTAATTTGCAGTCATCAGCAATCTTAGTCAGCCACAGCCCCTCCGAGAAGTATAGGGAGCCCAGCACAGACTCCTGTGAAACTCCACTGGTGATGGGTCTGCTGGTCGAGGTAAAGTCCCGAAGTTTTAACTGAGTGTGATTTGTCAGTGAGCCAGTTAGCAACCCACCTGATGACATAAGGGTTGATATTCAACTGGGAGAGTTTATCAGTGATGCCCGAATGGTGGATTGTGTTGAAGGCCTTGGCTAAGTCAAGCTAGGCTGTACACACAGATTTGCCTTCACCTGTGGCTCTGGTGTTGGTTTTAAGAAGTCCACCAGGTTTAACAGGCATGACCTGCCTTTGATAAAAACGAATTGTGTCAGAACAAATATTTGGCGATCACCTATATCATTATTTATAAGGTCTTGCCCTTTTTATTTCTCCAAGACATTTGGGTTTCTTATACCATGACAAGAATGGACCCCATTCCTAAATCAAAGTATGATTGAAGTTCATGAAATTAGTATTTTTCACTCTTTGATGTCAGCCAAAAATGCTCTT
Source organism: Protopterus annectens (assembly GCF_019279795.1). NCBI lineage: Eukaryota > Metazoa > Chordata > Ceratodontiformes > Protopteridae > Protopterus > Protopterus annectens. Next base: position 1,260,770,980 of record NC_056743.1, read on the forward strand.
TGCAGCACCCGCCATGTGCCCAGTAATGACTCCTCCTGCAGTTTGTACGGAGTTACATGTATTGGTAGCATATCTAAATAAGATTTTAGATTCTTTTTTATAAGACCCATTGCTCCTACTACTATTGGAACTATTTGGGTAATTTCTTCAACATTGCTCTCGTTTCTGCTTGCAGATCCTGATAGTTTATAACTTTGTCTCTCTGTGCGCAGGACACTGTAGTCACTGGTTGTGGCGATTTCAATATTCAATGCTTCTCTTGTCTTCTTTTCCTTGACCACTATATCCAGTTTTCTAACATCTGTCTTTTGAATTGTTGGTAATGGATGATCCCGTGTGATGTAGACTTCGTCATTTTCTATGATGCTTTGTGGCTCATGTTTCCAGTGCTTTTCAGCAACTTCAAAACCAGAATGTTTGCACAGTCCCCAGTGTAGTAGTCTCGCCATGTTATTGTGCCTTTCAGTATGTCACAACCAGCAATGAGGTTGGTTTTACAAAACCTACATTTATCCGTTTTCTCCCACATGTTCAATGGATTTCGTAAACCAGCATGTACGTACCCCACTATCTTGAGCCACCAATATTAACCTTTCATCTTTTGGTTTGAATTCATCTCTCCTTAACCATTTATGCGTTTGTTCCTGATCAAGCATGAGGTTCTTACAGAAATTTCTATACTTGCAACTATATTTATGCATTTTCCACATTTCTTGCCTTTTCATCTGATCCTTCACTTGATATTCTTTCTTTTGTTTTTTTGGCACATTCAGTTGCTGCCTGATTTCTATCCACTTCCAGTCTGATTTCCATTCCAGCCTGATGCTGATATGCTTCTGCTAGATTAAGTATGGAAGTCATCTTAGATTTATTCTCCTCATGTTTCAAAACTTTCACTATGTTTTGGTCTTGTGAGGTCAGCAGATATGTGTGTAGTCCCACGATTGCAGATCTGTACATGTAATCAATTACAAGGAGGCCCATGCCTCCTTCGGAACAGGGAATATATAATCTTGGTATGCACTGATTTTTATAGATCATTTGGTGAACATGAAGCATCCTTTTTGTTTTGGTATGTAATCTATCCAACACATTTTGGGGCTAATCAGTCAACCCAAAACTGGTTTATTGCTTGGATTTTGTTCCTAGATGTCAATGTTGTTTTCAAGATTAATTTAAGTCTTCTAAAATATTCCTTATTAAGTTTTACTCGCATTTGTTTTTCTTTTATTGCTGATACTTCATCATTTCCCCAAGTATTTATACACTCCCTCTTGCTTAAGTTCTTTTATATCACATTCTTGTCCCAAACTGATGTTTTCCTGGTGCTGCAGTTTTCCTACTTTAAAGGTTGCTTTTGCACATTTATCAAGGCCAAATGACATTGTGATATCATCTGAAAAAGTTTTAACCACCTGCAGATGTGCTTTCAGTTCCTCATCTGATGAGCTGTACAGTTTTAAATCTTCGACAAATAGAAGATGAGAAGTCTTTAGACTTTGTTTTCTGGGAGCCAAATAGTAGCCATGGCCTAAGCCATTAAGTAAACAGCTTAATGGGTTAAGGGCAGGGCAGTACAGCAACGGTGACAGAGTCACCCTGGAATATCCCCCTTTTAATTTTTATCCGTGGTATTATAATTTGTCCTTTATCATGGTTTAATTGCAAAGTGGTCTGCCATTGTTTCATGGTCACTGTAACATAGTCAATCAGTGTAGGGATGTATCTTGTACATTTTTAAGCAATCTTTTATCCATGAATGTGGGATGCTATCAAATTTTTTTTGTAGTCAAGTCTATGCCATACCTAGATTCTTCCCCTTTTTACTGTTCTCCACTATGGCTTTATTTAACAACAAATAATCCTTTGGTCCGTATGACTTTCTTTTATTGCCCTTTTGTTCTACTGCCATAATTGAGTTTTCTTCTAAATGGCTATAAACTGTTAGCATCAATTCCCGTGTATAGTTTATATGTTGTCAGAAGGCACGTTATTGGCCTGTAATTTTTTGGGTAGCTTGCAGGTTCACTCTTATGTAGGAGTATTGTTTTACCTGCTGTTAGCCAGACTGGTGTCTGTTCGAGGTGCACATATAAATAGTTCTTACTCATGGCTAGGTCTTCATGCAAAGATGTTAATACTTTTAACCAAAAGTTAGGCATTGCATCTGGGCCTGGGGTTTAACAATTAAAGGCTTTTCTTAACTTTGTTTCAATCTCTCTGGCTGTTGCTTCATCCCATTTCATATCCTGTACCTTTAAACTTCTTATTCTTTTTTTTTTTTTACTTTTTATCCATTTAGTATTGTTGTTGTGTTAAACAGGATCTTAACCAGAATGCATCTATTTATTTGTGGTCTTTCAATTCCTTTTAGCTTGTTTCCCAATTCTGTATAAAACTTTTTTGAGTCATCACTAAATTGCCTATTTTGTAATTTTCATTTATATGTTTTTCTGCCTGTGCTGAAATGTTTAATTTATTATTTGCGATAGTGCATGATAGATCCTGGTCTGTTCTAATAGTGTGCATTGCTTTTATCAGATCTATCTTTCTTAGTATTTTTGTTGATCTATTCCCTCTTCTATAGTCTTCTAACAGTGACACTTCTTGTCTTAATTGCTTTATATTTTTCTCTATTAGATACTTCCATGATGGTAATAGATTTCTCCCCTTCCTTTGCCTCACTACTCTGTGCTGTTGTGGTAGGACTTTATCAGTTATTAATTTAGCTGCGCAGTAACATATCCTGTTTACTTTTGTTATATCGCATGAGTCTCTATGGACAGTCCTAATTACTGTGTTAATTTATTTTATCAGACGTCTGACTTTTGGGGTTTTATTGACCTTCTGCAGTCAGTTTCTTTCATTGATTTTAATATATCTATTTAAGTCCATTAATTCAAGCAACTCTTCCCTTAGTTCATTTTCTTCCAGACTAAGGGCACATCCCTTGTTTTCCACTTTTTGCGGGCATTCTGTAGAAAGTTCTATGGCATCTTCCTGTGGCACCTTATCTTTGATTTCATCCTGTGACATCTGTTGATTTGTCATATGGGAACTCACTGGCCTATCACTCCTTAACATTGACTGCATCAGAGTTTCCGCAGTCTCCTGTTCCTTCTCTTGCTGTCTAGCTTTAAGTGAATGTTTATACAGTTTTCCTCTGGAGGGCTCCAAAATATCTTGATATGACACCTGACAAATTCCGTTCTTTCCCACTGGTTTCCCCTTAATTTGGATATACATTTCTCTATCCTGTTATGGTGCTTTTCTGCATTATAGATTTTTCTCAACTGAATCCTTCACTTTGCAGTTGCTCCATAACCTCAATTTCTAGTTCTTTAAGTTCTCCATTACTGATCTCCTTTTCTACTTTTCTTCTGTCTTCTTATTTTTTGTATTGTAAGGTTTTCCACATCCGGATTCCTTTGCCTGTATTTCTCTTTAAATATCTTTGGTGCTGTTCTTTTTGTATTGGTTAGTTTTGCTTTCTCCTTGACATTAATATTACACCATATTAAATATTTTTCTTTCCAATGTCCATATTTCTTCTTCAGATGTCTTCTGATCTTTCTGCTTCTCCTTACTTTGGCGACTCACTCCATCATGCTGTGATGCAGTCTGTGTTAGACTTTTTACATTAAATCCTGCACTCCATAACTTCAACTTCTATTTCCTTAACTTTTACTGTACTAATCTTCTTTTTCACATTCCATTTTTGTGATATTAATTTTTTTATTGTGAAATTTTCCATATCTGGATCCCCTTGCCTGTATTTCTCTTTGAATATCTTTGTGACTGCTTTCTTTATATTAGTTAGCTTGACTTTTTCCTTTGCATAAGTATTGTACCATATCAAAGCTCTCTCTCTTTCCCATATCCATATTTTTTTTACACTTTTCAAAAATGTCTAGGTTTTGTTTACATGTTCGCATTTCCTCAGATGCTTCTTTTTCCAAGCAGATCAAAGTTTCTTGATCGGTATACTGTTTTTCAAAAATTTGTTGCGTTAATGAAGACAGTTTTTATTTGAAGCTTCTGACAATTTTTCCTGTGAAATAATTTTCTTTCCTCTAATTTATCTCTTAATCTCTTTGTATATCCTCTGTTTGGTAATTCTGGGCTTTTTGCATAATAGTAACAATACATAATTTCTTTCGTATCCTCAATAGTCCACTCCATTGTCTTTATGGCTCTTCTTTGGCCTATCAGTTTTTGTAATTTTTGTAGACTACTACTTCTTTCTACAATGGGGGGGCATCCTCCCCTTGGGCCTGGCCCTATTTTAGGAATGTTTCCGGATTTTGAGGATTCTACACTGTCTTTTTTATCCTGGGACTTGTGCACTCAGCTATCTTTTTTTGTTTTTGACTCACTTCTGTCCATGATATATGCTATATAAATACAGTTTATATATTTGTGTCGCCTTGAGGAGATTTTTGTGAAAAACAGGGTCCACCTCACGAAGGTACTCACCAAGACTTGAGGATGAATTAAGTTTCAGCACTGCTGCTCTCCTTTACTTGCTGACTTTTCATCTCTGCTAAGGACCCATAAGGTCCATGATGATTTGTTCCATGAACTTACAGGTAAGGCTGGTTAAGCTTATGGGTCTGTAGTTCCCAGGGTCTCTTGCTGTTGGGGGGGGATGACGGTTGCTGTTTTCCATTCATCAGGGACAAAACCAGTACTCTGGCTGTGGTTGAAAAGAGCACCTAATGGAATTGCTAACTCGTGCTTTAGATCATTTAAAACGCAACCTGAGATGCCATCCCATCCCATCCCATAGAGGCTGTGTTTTTGGCGAGAATATTAATGACTTGCTCTTCGGAGATGCAAGGTGGGGAAGATGCAGTGGGAATGCTTTGTGGAATATTTGGAGGGGACAGGAGTGTGACATTTTCGCCAAACCTGTCAGCTAATAGGTTAGATATTTATATAGGATCAGTGTGTGTGTTACCATCCACAGCTAGTTCAGCACACATCTGGGTCCTACCTTTTAGGTTATGGATATAGCTAAAGAATGCCTTATGGTTTTCCTTATTTTTTTCAAAGTTGCCTTAGAGGATTTTGCAAGTTGTCTTTATTTTTTGTTCAAACAGAGGATGATGTTCTTCCAGTACTGGGATCGCTCTTGTTTTATTCTTAGACAGTAACTTCTTCCTCTTGATGTATAACTTATTAATGGTAAATGACCACAAGGGAGGCTTTTATTTTTCTTGAGGATCTTGTTTTGATCCTATCAGGTACAGCTTTGTCAATACATTTGAATAAGTGTTTGTGCAGAGCATTTGTGTATACCTAAGTATAGTTGTCAATGCCATCTGTGGGAACAGGAGCTTGGAAATTATTTATGTCACCCCTTAGGAGGGTATAATTATCTTTGGTGAAAATTTTTAGCCTGAGTTTACCTAAGAGGGGTTCAGGTGATGTCCTTCAAGGATGCATCTGCAGTCCTTACAAATGGGTTGTCCTGTCGTCAGGCAGCCCTTCGGTCGGCCGGATTCCAAAGTCTGGGTCTGGCTTCGGCTGGTGTCGCACTTCACCCGACGTCATTGCGGCAGTTTTTCGGGTATAAAGGCATCAGCCGACGCCATTTTCCTCAGTCTTTCTTGCCGCGTGGCGCCCGAAGCAGAAGCTGTTCGCAAGTGCCGGTCGGTCAGATCCAGAGATTACTACTACCGATACTTCAAGACTTCTATAAGCTAAGCACCCGTTGGGGACTCTTTCTTGCCTCAGCCGATGTCAGAGAAAGTTAATAATTGTTTATCTTGTGGGAAACAAATACCTCATAAAGATTTCCACTCCTATTGATACATTGCTTAGGCCCAGACCACGACGTAGCAGCTTGTCTAGCCTGTGCTTCTTTTAACCGACGGACGCTTAGACGCCGCCGGACTTTGCTGAACAGATTTTCGCCCGATTTTGCCTACATTATGCCGTGGATCCTCGACTACGCTAAATAAAAAAAAAGAAAGGACCGACACTGCGGTCCGCGGTTTCGCTGAAACCGTGGTTAAGCTAATCCACGAGTGTCTCGGTTTCGGCCGAAACCGAGCAAGCGGTTCTTTCTTCAGCAGATAACTTGCCTTCTACCGAGGCCTCTTCTGTACTGGTAGAAACGGCTTCTGAAATCCAGCCTTCTGTTGCGATTTCACAGGATTTATCAGACACCATTCCACTAGATATTTCTACCCCTGCATGTGGAGCTGCTAGGCCTCCTCCAGCTATGTCTATTAAGGCCTTTGCCAGGGCTAAAGCAGCCAAAACTTCCAAACCTGTGCCTGCCAAGCCCCCCCTTACAGGCCCAGCACCAGTTCCCATATGCTTTCTTTGGCACAGGATCTCATCACTTTAATTCGTGGATCCCAGCCTCATCCAGACAGGGCCTCTCTCCCTCCTCCAGAAAGAGGCCTAGAGCAGAGCCCCAGAGCCAGTAGCCACAGATGATTCTTCTGATGATTCAGATCATACAGACCCTCCTGAGGCTTCTTATTCTCCCTTACGAAGACTCTGATGCTGAGGAGTCCATCCCTTCAGCCTCTCCTCCTGAGGAATTTTCCTTTGGGGAAACCTTGCATGCTATGAGGGAACAATTTCAGTGGCAGGGCCAAGATTTCTCAGACTCTAGAAAAAGGCTTAGGACCTTTCTACACTTACCACAGCATAGGCCTTTAGCTATTCCTCCAGTTCTATCTGTTGTTGATGATGCATTTAATGATGCTTGTACTACTCCTGATACTTTACCTCCGGTTCCTGCTAAACCTGATAGGTACTACAGGGTCCCGGACACTCATCACCACTTATATAAGGCCCTTTTGCAGATCCAGAGACTATCTCCCAGGGCCCTAAAGCTGTAGCAGCTACTACTTCTTCTAAAAACCCCCTCCCTCTGAAAGGGAGTCCAGGTCCTTAGAGATGGGGTAAAAAGTTTACACCTCTGCTACTTTGTCAGCTAGAGCTTTGAACTGCCAATTTCATATGATTCAATATCAAGAGTTTATGCTTGACCAGTTGACTAAAAAGCTGTCCTCTGAAGAATCTTTAGATAAAAAGTATGTTCAAGAAATGTTACATAACATACAGCAGGTTAGTAACCATTCTTTAAAATGTGGCTATGATGCACTGGAGTCTTCCTTTAGATCAGCCATGACTGTCACAGTTATCAGGAGGCATGCATGGTTGAAAGAGCAGGCATTACCAGACCATGTCAAATCTAAGCTTTTGGATGCACCTATGGACAAGGTCAATTTATTTGGTGCCCCCGCACAGCAGGTTCTGAAAAAGATGGAAGAGAAAACAAAATCTGTGCAAACAGTAAAAGATTTCTTACAAGTTCAACCTCCAAGGTTTAGCAGGAATTGGCCCTCCAAGAATTGGACTCCTCTAAGGCACAAAGAGGCAGGAATAGGCGCTCTAGAGGCAGAAACCAATCCAGGGGTGCCTACAGGGGTCGCCAGTGGCAGGGTAACAACCAACGAGGCACGGATACAGCCACCACCACTACAACAGCTCAATCACAGTGACTTGGCGGTGACACCGCCTACCAGGGAACAACTAGAAGCACCCTTAGGCGGAAAGCTAACATTATTTTCAAGAAACTGGCACTGCATTACAAGAGAAAAATGGATTTTGCAGACTATAGACAAAGGTTACAGGTTCCATTTCCATACATTACCAGGAAAGAGAGGAATGCCAAACCTACCATCTTCTCAAAGGGCAGAAGCTCTAAAACAAATATCTCAATTATTCAGAATGCGTGCTGTGGAAAAGGTACCATTGATGGAGCAAGGGAAGGATTTTACTCCAGGCTCTTCCTGGTACCAAGAAAAGAAAACAAATGGAGGCCTATTCTAGATCTGTCCGCTCTAAACACATTCCTCATTGTTCCAACATTCAAAATGCTGACCCTACAGCAGCTTCTTCCCATGCTGGGCAAGGGAGTCTTGGCTGGTAACTCTAGATCTCAAGGAGGCATACCTGCACGCCCCCATAAGACCAATTTGCAGAAGATACCTCAGATTTCTTGCAGGATCAGAGCATTATCAATTCTCAGCATTGCCCTTTGGCTTATCTACTGCACCCATAGTGTTCACGAAATGCCTGGCATCAGTAATCGCTCATTGCAGACTTCAGGGAATTCAAATTTATCCCTACCTGGACGACTGCCTGATACAAGCGGACAGCAAAAGCAAATTAACAGAAGACTTACAAAAAGTCATCTACCTGCTACAAGCCCTGGGATACACAGTCAATACAAAAAAGTCAAGGCTGATTCCATCCCAAATAATAACCTTTCTGGGTGCAGAACTGGACACATCAAAACAAATGGCATTTCTAATCATGAAAAGAAAGAGCAACTTCCTCTCTATTTCTTGGCATTAACAAAGCAGAGCCATCTAACTGCAAGAAAAGTGCTACAAGCTCTAGGCTTCATGGCATCCTGCATAATTCTGGTCCCTCATGCCAGGCTTCATATGAGAAAGCTACAGTGGTACCTAAAGAATTTGTGGTCTCAGCACAAGCACAGCCTGGAAACCAAAATTCCAATAATTCCATGCCTGAAGCAAGAGTTCTTATGGTGGGCTCAGGCCTGTCAATCAAACACAGGACTGCCCTTCTGCAAAAGTCAACCAAGACAAACTATCACGACAGATGCCTCAGACCTCGGTTGGGGGGCACACATGATGGACAAGTGCATTCAAGGCCTATGGACTCAAGAACAACTGCATCTGCACATAAATCTAAAAGAAATGATGGCAGTAAAATTGGCAATCCAGGCATTCAGACCTCTTCTCCACGAAGGCCAGCTGTTGATAAGGACAGACAACACCACAGTTATGTGGTACATCAACAAACAGGGAGGCACACACTCATACCCCCTATGCCGGGCTGGCACTAGACCTATGGGATGTGGCTCTGAGCTACAACCTTCAGTTACAGGCAATTTATGTACCAGGGAAGGAAAACATTCTAGCAGACATACTAAGCAGAACTACAACAGATGCCCACGAATGGATGCTGCATCCAGACATCTTCAAAGCCATCACAAGAGAATGGGGATTACCACAAATAGACTTGTTTGCATCCCCATACAATCACCAGTTGAAGAAATTCTGCACAAGGACTTACCACCCACTTGCTTGGAAGGTGGACTCCTATCCTTCAGTTGGAAAAGCCTGACAGCATACACGATTCCCACCACTTCCTTTGATGCACAAGGTGCTTCTCAAGATCAAAGAGGAACGTCCGAGGATCATTCTGATAGCCCCAGACTGGCCAAGACAACATTGGTACCCACTGCTGAGGAGCATGTCCCGGGAACAAATATGGAAACTGCCCCTGATCCCACTACTGCTGACACAGAACAACTACAACATTCTGCATCCAAACCTAAAAACTCTGCAGCTAACTGCCTGGAACATTACATGACAGAAATTATCCCAAATTTATCCCAAAGGGTTAAGGACATAATCCTGGAGGCTCAGAGACCTTCAACACGAAAGAATTATGCAGCAAAATGGAAAAGATATCTCATCTGGAGTGCTGCAAAGGGGCAAGATGTGACACTGGTGAACATAGCTAACATCCTGGAGTACTTGGCCGAGCTCTACCACACAGGCCTGTCCTATTCCTCCATAAAGATACATGCATCAGCTATTTCAGCACAATACAGCTTGGATCCTCCGGTCTTCTCGCATCCTCTGCTCAGACAGTTTCTGAGGGGAATTAAAAATGTAAAACCTCCCAGGAAACCTCCATTGCCAGCATGGGACTTGATCTTTGTGCTAGAAAAACTGACTCTACCTCCTTTCGAGCCAGCAGCTACAGCAGACTTGCAATACTTATCCTGGAAAACTGCCTTCCTGCTGGCAATAACTTCAGCAAGAAGGGTCTCTGAACTACAAGCATTAATGGCAGTACAACCCTTCCTGATCTTCCATCAAGATAGAGTGTCCATGAGAACAAATCCTACATTTATGCCTAAGGTGGTATCCAGAGTATCTTTAAATCAGGCTATCCACCTTCCTACATTCTTCCCCAATCCACAGAACAGGGGAGAAAAGCTCTTACATACCTTGGATGTGCACAGGCAATTACGCTACTACCTGGACAGAACAAAAAACAATAGAAAAACTGACCAGCTTCTGGTAGCTTATGCAACAGGAAAAAGAAGGAAAACCAATTTCTAAACAGACAATCTCCAAATGGATAGGAAATTGCATTAGACTTTGTTACTCCTACCATGGAAAGAAACTCCAGAGAACATCAGGCCTCACTCCACAAGGGCCACAGCCACTACCACAGCTTTCTTACGAGGAGTGGCTACCAAGGACATTATAGAGGCTGCTACTTGGACCTCCGTGCATACATTTGCCAAGCATTATAACTTACCTCTATACTCTAGATCCCGTGCTGGCTTTGCCACTGCTGTTTTGCAAGGGATCCTGACTACACCATAATCTATTCTCATTACCTCCTCCCCTAGTTTAGCTATGGTATTCTACCCATTTGTAAGGACTGCAGATGCATCCTTGAAGGACATAGTACAGTTTTGTACCTACCATAAATGTAGATGTCCGAGAGGAATGCATCTGCAGTCAGGATTACCCACCCTCCTTCCCCTCTGAGGTACTCCTAGGGTATTTACCAATCTTCATCTAGCTTGAGGGGGGTCTATTATGGTGTATTTGTTTGTATATATGTACATACATGTTTATTTTGTGTGTTTGCTCTCTACTATTTGGAAACTTTGGCATTTATCCAAATTTAGCCTACCAAGAGGGCACCTGGCATCTGGGGCAAGAAACACTGAGGAAAATGGCGTCGGCTGATGCCTTTATACCCGAAAAACTGCCGCAATGACGTCGGGTGAAGTGCGACACCAGCCGAAGCCAGACCCAGACTTTGGAATCCGGCCGACCGAAGGGCTGCCTGATGACAGGACAACCCATTTGTAAGGACTGCAGATGCATTCCTCTCGGACATCTACATTTATGGTAGGTACAAAACTGTACTTTATAGCTACTTCAAATGTGAGTGATTTGTGATCAGATTTAACCAGTGAGGGTCCTACACTTGTTGTGGTGCGATGGTCACCCATGTTGGGGAAGACTAAGTTGAGAATATTTGAGCCCCTTGTGGGGTTGCATACTATTTGTTCCAGGGCATTAGTATTCTAGGAACCTTTGTGCAAGCATATTGGTACTCATAATTTTCCCAGTCAATGGAGGGATAGTTAAAATCGCCCATGACTAGAGTGTTTGGCTGTAATTTGACTGACTCAAGTGAGTCCAAATAAACAGCATGGGTATCTTGGTTCATTAAAGGAAGCCTATGGCTAATGACTTGGGGGGGGGGGGTTATCCACAGTTAGTTGAATTTGGAGTAACTCCGTGGAGTTTTCTGTCTAACCAATCTAGAGGTGCATCTATGTTTGATGAACATAGATACTCCTCCTTTGGTTCTCACATGTTCATTTTGTGGTCTGAAAGTGTGGAAGGCATTGCACCCTTGCAAGGCTGGAGTACTCTCTGCAGCCCTGAACCACGTTTCTGTGACTGCACAGACATCAGCATCTTCCAGGAAGAGGAGTGCTTCCAGAGAGTGCAGTTTCCAATTAAACTCCTAGCGTTTATCAGGATAACCTTTAATTTATTTGTGAGTGATATTTTCACATTGGACGTTTTGTTCTTGAGACATTGCCTAAAAAAGACACTGAGGGAGGCAAGTGCCTTAGCTAGTAGCCAAAAACAGAGGTGACAGGTGAAGACCATCTTTGGCAAAGAAGCATGGTCTGTCAGCTGTGTCATCCCAGGCTGACAAGAACTGGATCCCCTTAGAATGACACCAGAAACTAAGCCAATTGTTGAAGTCGGTCATTTTTTTGTTTATATTGTGATATTATCCTAGGTGAGGGTAGAATGCTGCTCAAGGCTAGGGACATACCTGCCAGGGACAAACATTCATAGAGATCAGCCATGTCTCTCTTCATATAGTCCAGTGAGGTATGTCTCAAGTCATTCACTCCAACGTGAATGATGACGGAGTCATAACGGTACTTGTTGAGCGGACTTGAGTGCATGTGTGATCTGACAGATCCTGGCACCCAATAGACAGCTGACCGTAACCTTCTCCTTGTCCAGCTTGGTGACTGGGGCATCATTGTGCCTCACAATGGAGTCACCTATGAAGAAAACATTTGGTTTAGATGTGCTTTGCCTTAGGGGCTTACTTGGCGAGACACTGGTGCTTATGCTTTCATGTGTATTGAGTGCTGTAGGTGCTGTATTAGCTGTGTTTGCAAGGTCTCTGGTGTTTAGGTAGATTTCTGGCGAGTGCTTCCATCTGTGACTGTTTATATGTTTGCATGGTTTGTATTGGAGGTGTGTAGTATGTGAGCTGGCAAACCTGTTCAGTGTTACTGTTCTGTGTGCGATAGAGCAAGGATACCAGATTCTTTGTATAGATGCATGTGTCACAAATTGTATTTGGGTGATTTCGAAGTAGAAGGTTGTCAGTGTACATGAGGCAGTTGCTAAACTGCTTTAGGATACCCATGTCAGTCAGGCTGGTAGGAGAAATGGATGTTGTCCTTTCATTCTTCCTCACTGCTGGGTCTCTGATCCGATCCTTGGATCTGGCTCGATTGCTTTTCCAAGACTTTGGATCCTAATCTCACTCTTCCCATAATGCAATACCACAACCCTAACTACTCAGATCTCATTTGCTGCCATCCTGGTCAGATGTAGGATTCTGGGTCTCGAGCTGTAAGAAGTTTTATTTGTAAATTTTAGCCTAAATTTGTCCAGTTTCTTTAATATGTCATTTCCTGATACTTCTTCCCTCCCTTAGTGACCGTTTATGGCTGGTAATATTATTTTCCATTCTGGTTGTCTCTTGTGCACTGTTTGCTGATATAGAGTTTCCTTTTTCTTCTTACCCTCTGAGGTTTCCTGCCTTTGCTAACCTCTTGTTCTTCTCTCCTCTGGGTGGTATGTCACTGCCGTGCGGTTTTCACAGGGTGTCCGTATATTTTTCCTGGGAGGTTGCCCTCAGTCGGCCCGAATTCCAAAGTCTTGGGTCCTGCGTCGGCTCTTCCCTGATGTCAGGGAGTTTGGGGTACGAAAGAAGTGGCCGACGCCATTTTCTTCAGTCTTTCTTGCCGCGCGGTGCCCGAAGCAGAAGCAGTTCGCAAGTGCCGGTCGGCTGACTCCTGAGATTTTCGTGTTCAAATTTCAGATCCGAAGTCTTCATTAAAGCTAACTACCCCATTGGGGAAACTTTTTTTCTTGCTCCAGACCGATGTCAGAAGTTTAATAATTGTATTTCTTGTGGAAAGCAAATACCTCATAAGGACTTTCATTCCTACTGTATTCCTTGCCTAGGCTCTGACCATAACATTTCAGGTTGCCAGTTTTGTGCTAGATTCAACCAACGCACTATTAAGCGTCAGTATGATTTTGCATTAAACTATTTTGGACGCAGGTTTAATTATCCAGAAATGTCGTCGGATAGCCATCCGACAGCCGGAGTTCACAAAAAACGCAAAGAAAAAGAAAAGGATAGGCAACCGAGGCCCAAAGCTGATGACGGCTTCTCCTAAGCCAGGCGCTGGTTCACGGTTCTCAGTGAGGCGCTTTCGTAGCCCCTGACACCCACTACTTTAGAGTCGCAGGCCGCTACCGACTCCCACGTGGAGTCGGTTATGCCACTGGAAACTCAAGGTATTGGAGCCTCGGACACTGTTCTTTCAGATGGGTCCGGAGCCGCTGAGCAGGAACCGGCTTCTGAGGGTGTTTTCAGGCCTAAACATCTATACATTAAACCGACTTCAAAGGCAAAGACTAAAGCACCTTCAAAGACAAGGAAATAAACTCAAGAGCCACGTGGACAGGCCTCCATGCCCAAAAAACAGAAGCTCAAAATGGCCGAAGACTTGATTACCTTGATCAGGGGTACCCATCCCCCTCCTGATAAGAGGCCTAGGCAAGAGACAGACTATGAATCTTCAGATCAGGTTCCTATTTCTTCTGATTCCTCTTCTGATCAGGAATATTCCCCCCCCAATGAGGATTCTGATGCTGAAGAATCTATTCCTTCAGCTCCTCCTCTTGAAGACTATTCTTTTGGGGAAACCTTGCATACCATGAGGGAGCACTTCCACTGGGAGAGCCAAGATTTTTCAGACTCTAAAAAGAGGCTCTGGGACTTCCTTTTACTACCTCAGCAGAGGCCTCTAGCCATTCCACCTGTGTTAGACATTGTAGATGATGTGTTTTCAGAGTCTAGTCTGACCCCTGACTCCTTACCTCCAGCGCCTGTTAAGGCTGACAGGTATTACAGGGTTCCTGACTCTCATAAATTCCTTTTCAAAAACCCTGCTGCAGACGCAGAAACTATTTCACAGGGTCCGAAAGGGGTTAAGGCTTCTGCTGCAAAAAATCTTACCCCCTCTCACAGAGATTCTAGGGCACTGGATAGATGGGGAAAAAGGTTTACACATCTGCTACCTTGGCTATAAGGGCCTTAAACTGTCAGTTTCATATGCTCAAATATCAGCAACATGTCATGGCATTGCTTAAACAGAAAATGTTGTTAAACTGTGAATGTGCAGAAAACAAGTAAGTGCAGGATATATTGCATGCAGCTGAACACGTTGGAAAGCATACTTTTGCAATGTGGTTTTGATTCTCTGGAGGCCTCCTGCAGGGTTGCAGTTACAGGTTCTGTAATTAGGAGGCATGCTTGGTTAAAAGAACAAAATCTGCCTGATCATGTCAAAGTTAAATTATTAGATGCACCTTTACAGCATGATACTTTGTTTGGTGTTAAGGCAGAAGAGGTGTTAAAGAAGGTGGAGGACAAAGCTAAATCTATGCAAACTGTCAAAGATTGTTTACAAGTACAGCCACCTAGGTTTAGTAGACACTGGCCTACAAAAATTGGTCCTTCCTGCCTCAGACAGACCTCAAAGGGGCAGATCCAGAGCCCTAGAGGCAGACCCCCAGCCCAAGGTTCATACAGGTCAAAGCAATGGGGGTGCTTCTACCTCCAAAAGTGGAGTAGACAAATCACAACCTTACAGGAAACAGTCCCAATGACTTCTCCCTGCCTGCGCCAAGCACTTATCTCCTGGCAGCACCCATAGGGGGAAAATAGCACTCTTTTCTCAAAATTGGCACATTATAACCCAAGACAAGTGGGTTCTAAACAGTGTCACATGGCTACATGTTCCACTTCCATACCTGCCAAAGGCAAATGGTTGGCCAGATCTGCCAATAAATCAATGGGCAGAGGCACAAAACAAGTCTCATCCCTCATGGATATGGGGCCATCCAACAAGTACCAGAGCAAGAGCAGGGACAAGGATTTTACTCAAGACTGTTCTTGGTACCCAGAAAAGACAAAACCTGAGGCCAACACTGGACCTATCTATCCTAAACACATTCCTGGATATACCAAAATTCAAGATGTTGACCTTACAGCAGCTTCTACCCATGCTGGGCATGAGAGGCTTGGCTTGTGACTTTAGACCTGTAAGAGGCATACCTGCATGTCGCAATCAAACAGTCATGCAGAAGATGCCTAAGATTCAAGGCTGGCTCAATGCATTACTATTTCTTTGCACTGCCCTTTGGCTTATCTACTGCTCCCGGGGTCTTTACAAAGTGCCTGGCACCAGTAATTGCATTCTGCAGACAAAGAGGAATACAAATATGTCCTTACTTGGATGACTGCCTAATTCAAGCAGAGAACAAGGACATTCTTCTACAGCATCTGGCATTTGTAGAAAACACTTCTAACATGCCTAGGGTACACAGTCATGAAAAGAAATCAAAGTTAGTACCCTCTCAAGAGATAATATTCCTGGGTGCAAGCTTAAATACAACTGTCCAGATGGCTTATCTCACACCAGACAAACAAAGGCAACTGACTACCTATTTCAAAGTAATGGCAACAAAGGCCCAGTTATCCGCAAGAAAAATTCTGCAGGCTTTGGGCTTCATAGCATCCTGCATCCTACTAATTCCATATGCAAGATTGCATATGAGGAAACTTCAATGGTACCTAAAAAGTGTTTGGACTCAACATTGCAACAGCCTGGAAACAATGATTACTCTCATTCTCTGCCTACAACAGGAGTTTCGATGGTGGGCAAAGGCTTGTCACCAGAACAAGGGACAGCCATTCACATTACCCCCAGCCAGGTAAAACCTAACAACAGATGCATCAGATTATGCCTTAGGGGCCCACAGCAGGGAAAATGCATTCAGGGCACATGGTCCACAAACCAAATGCATCTACATATCAATCAAAAGAGATGCTAGCTGTTCAAAATGCCCTGACAGCCATCAAGGACCTACTTCATCCGAACAACTACTGATAAAGACAGACAACACCACGGTCATGTGGTATATAAACAAGCAGGGAGGCACACCTCTTACCCCTTTGCAGACTAGCCATGGTTTTGTAGGACACGGCATTGACATACCAAGTACATCTGCAGGCACAATTCCTGCCAGTAAAGGAAAATACTCTGGCAGATCTAACTAAGCAGAAACCTCATGGATCCCAGCGAGTGGCAGCTGGATCTAAAAGTCTTCCGTGATAACCGGAAATGGGAATTTCGGACATAGATCTATTTGCCTCCCCTCACAACTTCCATCTAAAAAGATTCTGCACAAGGACTTATCACAGACAAGCATGGAAAGTGGACGCCCTATCTTTCAGTATATGCCTTTCCCCACTGCCCTCCTCCCAGGTACTCCTAACGGGTCAGACAGGAGAAGCCAAAGATGATACTGATTGCCACAGACTGGCCCCACAAGTACTGGTACCCAATCCTAAGGAAATTTTTAGTTTCCCCGGGATGACATTTTCGCCAAAACCTGTCAGCTAATAGGTTAGATATTTATATAGGATCAGTGTGTGTGTTACCATCCACAGCCAGTTCAGCACACATCTGGGTCCCACCTTTTAGGTTATGGATATAGCTAAAGAATGCCTTATGGTTTTCCTCTATTTTTTTTTCAAAGTTGCCTTAGAGGATTTTGCAAGTTGTCTTTATTTTTGTTCAAACAGAGGATGATGTTCTTCCAGTACTGGGATCGCCTCTTGTTTCATCTCTTAGACAGTAAACTTTCCCTTGATGTATAATCCTTATTAATGGTAAATGACCACAAGGGAGGCTTTTATTTTTCTTTGAGGATCTTGTTTTGATCCTATCAGGTACAGCTTTGTCAATACATTTGAATAAGTGTTTGTGCAGAGCATTTGTGTATACCTAAGTATAGTTGTCAATGCCATCTGTGGGAACAGGAGCTTGAAATTATTTATGTCACCCCTTTAGAGGGTATAATTATCTTTGGTGAAAATTTTAGCCTGAGTTTACGGCTAAGAGGGGTTCAGGTGATGTCCTTTCAAGGATGCATCTGCAGTCCTTACAAATGGGTTGTCCTGTCGTCAGCTGCAAGTCTCCTTCGGCCCGGCCGTGGATTCCAAAGTCTGGGTCTGGCTTCGCTGGTGGTGTCGTGACTTCACCACGCCATTAAGTGCAGTTTTCGCGGTATAAAGGCATCAGCCGAACGCTTCTTATTTTCCTCAGTCTTTTCTTGCCGCTGCGGCGCTCAAGCAGAAGCTGTTCGTAGCGCCGGTCGGTCAGATCCAGAGATTACTACTACCAATACTACTTCAAGACTTTATAAAGCTTGGTACCCGCTAGACTCTTTCTTCACTTGCCTCAGCCGATGTCAGAGAAAGTTAATAATTGTTTATCTTGTGGGAAACAAATACCTCATAAAGATTTCCACTCCTATTGATACATTGTTTAGGCCCAGACCACCACGTAGCAGCTTGTCTAGCCTGTGCTTCTTTTAACCGACGGACGCTTAGACGCCGCCGGACTTTGCTGAACAGATTTTCGGCCCGATTTTGCCTACATTATGCCGCCGGATCCTCCGACCACGCAGAATAATCAAAAGCGAAAGAAAGGACCGACACTCGCGTCCGCTGTTTCGCTGAAACCGTGGGTTAAGGCACGAGTGTCTCGCTTCGGCCAAACCGAAAGCAAGCTGCCTTTCTTCAGCAGATAACCTGCCTCTACCGAGGCCTCTTCTGTACTGGTAGAAACGGCTTCTGAAATCCAGCCTTCTGTTGCATTTCACAGGATTTATCAGACACCATTCCACTAGATATTTCTACCCCTGCATGTGGAGCTGCTAGGCCTCCTCCAGCTATGTCTATTAAGGCCTTGCCAGGGCTAAAGCAGCCAAAACTTCCAAACCTGTGCCTGCCAAGCCCCCTTACAGGCCCAGCACCAGTTCCCATATGCTTTCTTTGGCACAGGATCTCATCACTTTAATTGTGGATCCCAGCCTCATCCAGACAGGGCCTCTCTCCCTCCTCCAGAAAAGAGGCCTAGAGCAGAGCCCCCTGAGCCAGTAGCCACAGATGATTCTTCTGATGATTCAGATCATACAGACCCTCCTGAGGCTTCTTATTCTCCTTACTTAAGACTCTGATGCTGAGGAGTCCATCCCTTCAGCCTCTCCTCCTGAGGAATTTTCCTTTGGGGAAACCTTGCATGCTATGAGGGAACAATTTCAGTGGCAGGGCCAAGATTTCTCAGACTCTAGAAAAAGGCTTAGACCTTTCTACACTTACCACAGCATAGGCCTTAGCTATTCCTCCAGTTCTATCTGTTGTTGATGATGCATTTAATGATGCTTGTACTACTCCTGATACTTTACCTCCAAGCCCTGCTAAACCTGATAGGTACTACAGGGTCCCGGACACGCATCACCACTTATATAAGGCCCCTTTTGCAGATCCAGAGACTATCTCCCAGGGCCCTAAAGCTGTAGCAGCTACTACTTTAAAAACCCCCTCCCTCTGAAAGGGAGTCCAGGTCCCAGAGAGATGGGGTAAAAAGTTTACACCTCTGCTACTTTGTCAGCTAGAGCTTGAACTGCCAATTTCATATGATTCAATATCAAGAGTTTATGCTTGACCAGTTGACTAAAAAGCTGTCCTCTGAAGAATCTTTTAGATAAAAGTATGTTCAAGAAATGTTACATAACATACAAAGCAGGTTAGTAACCATTCTTTAAAATGTGGCTATGATGCACTGGAGTCTTCCTTTAGATCAGCCATGACTGTCACAGTTATCAGGGAGGCATGCATGGCTGAAAGAGCAGGCATTACCAGACCATGTCAAATCTAAGCTTTTGGATGCACCTATGGACAAGGTCAATTTATTTGCGCCCCCCGCACAGCAGGTTCTGAAAAAGATGGAAGAGAAAACAAAATCTGTGCAACAGTAAAGATTTCTTACAAGTTCAACCTCCAAGGTTTAGTATGGAATTGGCCCTCCAAGAATTGGACTCTAAGGCACAAAGAGGCAGGAATAGGCGCCTAGAGGCAGAAACCAATCCAGGGTGCCTACAGGGGCCAGTGGCAGGGTAACAACCAACGAGGCACCGGATACAGCCACCACCACTACAACAGCCCAATCACAGTGACTGAGGTGACACCCTACCAGGGAACAACTAGGAAGCACCCTTAGGCGGAAAGCTAACATTATTTTCAAGAAACTGGCACTGCATTACAAGAGAAAATGGATTTTGCAGACTATAGACAAAGGTTACAGGTTCCATTTCCATACATTACCAGGAAAGAGAGGAATGCCAAACCTACCATCTTCTCAAAGGGCAGAAGCTCTAAAACAAATATCTCAATTATTCAGAATGCGTATGTGGAAAAGGTACCATTGATGGAGCAAGGGAAGGGATTTTACTCCAGGCTCTTCCTGGTACCAAGAAAAGAAACAAATGGAGGCCTATTCTAGATCTGTCCGCCTAAACACATTCCTCATTGTTCCAAAATTCAAAATGCTGACCCTACAGCAGCTTCTTCCCATGCTGGGCAAGGAGTCTTGGCTGGTAACTCTAGATCTCAAGGAGGCATACCTGCATCGCCCCCTATAAGACCAATTTGCAGAAGATACCTCAGATTTCTGCAGGATCAGAGCATTATCAATTCTCAGCATTGCCCTTTGGCTTATCTACTGCACCCATAGTGTTCACTTAAATGCCTGGCATCAGTAATCGCCATTGCAGACTTCAGGGAATTCAAATTTATCCTACCTGGACGACTGCCTGATACAAGCGGACAAATAAAGCAAATTAACAGAAGACTTACAAAAGTCATCTACCTGCTAAGCAAGCCCTGGATACACAGTCAATACAAAAAGTCAAGGCTGATTCCATCCCAAATAATAACCTTTCTGGGTGCAGAACTGGACACATCAAAAACAAATGGCATTTCTAACCATGGAAAAGAAAGAGCAACTTCCTCTCTATTTCTTGGCATTAACAAAGCAGAGCCATCTAACTGCAAGAAAAGTGCTACAAGCTCTAGGCTTCATGGCATCCTGCATAATTCTGGTCCCTCATGCCAGGCTTCATATGAGAAAGCTACAGTGGTACCTAAAGAATTTGTGGTCTCAGCACAAGCACAGCCTGGAAACCAAAATTCAATAATTCCATGCCTGAAGCAAGAGTTCTTATGGTGGGCTCAGGCCTGTCAATCAAACACAGGACTGCCCTTCTGCAAAAGTCAACCAAGACAAACTATCACGACAGATGCCTCAGACCTCGGTTGGGGGCACACATGATGGACAAGTGCATTCAAGGCCTATGGACTCAAGAACAACTGCATCTGCACATAAATCTAAAAGAAATGATGGCAGTAAAATTGGCAATCCAGGCATTCAGACCTCTTCTCCACTAAGGCCAGCTGTTGATAAGGACAGACAACACCACAGTTATGTGGTACATCAACAAACAGGGAGGCACACACTCATACCCCTATGCCGGCTGGCACTAGACCTATGGGATGTGGCTCTGAGCTACAACCTTCAGTTACAGGCAATTTATGTACCAGGGAAGGAAAACATTCTAGCAGACATACTAAGCAGAACTACAACAGATGCCCACGAATGGATGCTGCATCCAGACATCTTCAAAGCCATCATAAGAGAATGGGGATTACCACAAATAGACTTGTTTGCATCCCCATACAATCACCAGTTGAAGAAATTCTGCACAAGGACTTACCACCCACTTGCTTGGAAGGTGGACTCCCTATCCTTCAGTTGGAAAAGCCTGACAGCATAATGATTCCCACCACTTCCTTTGATGCACAAGGTGCTTCTAAGATCAAAGAGGAACGTCCGAGGATCATTCTGATAGCCCCAGACTGGCCAAGACAACATTGGTACCCACTGCTGAGGAGCATGTCCCGGGAACAAATATGGAAACTGCCCCTGATCCCACTACTGCTGACACAGAACAACTACAACATTCTGCATCCAAACCTAAAAACTCTGCAGCTAACTGCCTGAACATTACATGACAGAAATTATCCCAAATTTATCCCAAAGGGTTAAGGACATAATCCTGAGGCTCAGACCTTCAACACGAAAGAATTATGCAGCAAAATGGAAAAGATATCTCATCTGAGTGCTGCAAAGGGCAAGATGTGACACTGGTGAACATAGCTAACATCCTGGAGTACTTGGCCGAGCTCTACCACACAGGCCTGTCCTATTCTCCATAAAGATACATGCATCAGCTATTTCAGCACAATACAGCTTGGATCCTCCGTCTTCTCATCCTCTGCTCAGACAGTTTCTGAGGGGAATTAAAATGTAAAACCTCCCAGGAAACCTCCATTGCCAGCATGGGACTTGATCTTTGTGCTAGAAAAACTGGACTCTACCTCCTTTTCGAGCCAGCAGCTACAGCAGACTTGCAATACTTATCCTGAAAACTGCCTTCCTGCTGGCAATAACTTCAGCAAGAAGGGTCTCTGAACTACAAGCATTAATGGCAGTACAACCCTTCCTGATCTTCCATCAAGATAGAGTGTCCATGAGAACAAATCCTACATTTATGCCTAAGGTGGTATCCAGAGTATCTTTAAATCAGGCTATCCACCTTCCTACATTCTTCCCCAATCCACAGAACAGGGGGAAAAAGCTCTTGCATACCTTGGATGTGCACAGGCAATTACGCTACTACCTGGACAGAACAAAAACAATAGAAAACTGACCAGCTTCTGGTAGCTTATGCAACAGGAAAAGAAGGAAACCAATTTCTAAACAGACAATCTCCAAATGGATAGGAACTTGCATTAGACTTTGTTACTCCTACCATGGAAAGAAAACTCCAGAGAACACCAGGCCTCACTCCACAAGGGCCACAGCCACTACCACAGCTTTCTTACGAGGAGTGGCTACCAAGGACATTATAGAGGCTGCTACTTGGACCTCCGCATACATTTGCCAAGCATTATAACTTACCTCTATACTCTAGATCCCGTGCTGGCTTTGCCACTGCTGTTTTGCAAGGATCCTGACTACACCATAATCTATTCTCATTACCTCCTCCCCTAGTTTAGCTATGGTATTCTACCCATTTAGACTGCAGATGCATCCTTGAAGGACATAGTACACTTTTGTACCTACCATAAAAGTAGATGTCCCAGAGGAATGGATCTGCAGTCAGGATTACCCACCCTCCTTCCCTCTGAGGTACCCTAGGTATTTACCAATCTTCATCTAGCTTGAGGGGGTCTATTATGGTGTATTTGTTTTGTATATATGTACATACATGTTTATTTTGTGTGTTTGCTCTCTACTATTTGGAAACTTTGGCATTTATCCAAATTTAGCCTACCAAGAGGGCACCTGGCATCTGGGGCAAGAAACACTGAGGAAAATGGCCGGCTGATGCCTTTATACCCGAAAACTGCCGCAATGACGCCGGGTGAAGTGCGACACCAGCCAAGCCAGACCCAGACTTTGGAATCCGTCAATCAAGGGCTGCCTGATGACAGGACAACCCATTTGTAAGGACTGCAGATGCATTCCTCTCGGACATCTACATTTATGGTAGGTACAAAACTGTACTTTATAGCTACTTCAAATGTGAGTGATTTGTGATCAGATTTAACCAGTGAGGGTCCTACACTTGTTGTGGTGCGATGGTCACCCATGTTGGGGAAGACTAAGTTGAGAATATTTGAGCCCCTTGTGGGGTTGCATACTATTTGTTCCAGGGCATTAGTATTCTAGGAACCTTTGTGCAAGCATATTGGTACTCATAATTTTCCCAGTCAATGGAGGGATAGTTAAAATCGCCCATGACTAGAGTGTTTGGCTGTAATTTGACTGACTCAAGTGAGTCCAAATAAACAGCATGGGTATCTTGGTTCATTAAAGGAAGCCTATGGCTAATGACTTGGGGGGGGGGGGTTATCCACAGTTAGTTGAATTTGGAGTAACTCCGTGGAGTTTTCTGTCTAACCAATCTAGAGGTGCATCTATGTTTGATGAACATAGATACTCCTCCTTTGGTTCTCACATGTTCATTTTGTGGTCTGAAAGTGTGGAAGGCATTGCACCCTTGCAAGGCTGGAGTACTCTCTGCAGCCCTGAACCACGTTTCTGTGACTGCACAGACATCAGCATCTTCCAGGAAGAGGAGTGCTTCCAGAGAGTGCAGTTTCCAATTAAACTCCTAGCTTATCAGGATAACCTTTAATTTATTTGTGAGTGATATTTTCACATTGGACGTTTGTTCTTGAGACATTGCCTAAAAAAGACACTGAGGGAGGCAAGTGCCTTAGCTAGTAGCCAAAAACAGAGGTGACAGGTGAAGACCATCTTTGGCAAAGAAGCATGGTCTGTCAGCTGTGTCATCCCAGGCTGACAAGAACTGGATCCCCTTAGAATGACACCAGAAACTAAGCCAATTGTTGAAGTCGGTCATTTTTTTGTTTATATTGTGATATTATCCTAGGTGAGGGTAGAATGCTGCTCAAGGCTAGGGACATACCTGCCAGGGACAAACATTCATAGAGATCAGCCATGTCTCTCTTCATATAGTCCAGTGAGGTATGTCTCAAGTCATTCACTCCAACGTGAATGATGACGGAGTCATAACGGTACTTGTTGAGCGGACTTGAGTGCATGTGTGATCTGACAGATCCTGGCACCCAATAGACAGCTGACCGTAACCTTCTCCTTGTCCAGCTTGGTGACTGGGGCATCATTGTGCCTCACAATGGAGTCACCTATGAAGAAAACATTTGGTTTAGATGTGCTTTGCCTTAGGGGCTTACTTGGCGAGACACTGGTGCTTGCGTTTTCATGTGTATTGAGTGCTGTAGGTGCTGTATTAGCTGTGTTTGCAAGGTCTCTGGTGTTTAGGTAGATTTCTGGCGAGTGCTTCCATCTGTGACTGTTTATATGTTTGCATGGTTTGTATTGGAGGTGTGTAGTATGTGAGCTGGCAAACCTGTTCAGTGTTACTGTTCTGTGTGCGATAGAGCAAGGATACCAGATTCTTTGTATAGATGCATGTGTCACAAATTGTATTTGGGTGATTTCGAAGTAGAAGGTTGTCAGTGTACATGAGGCAGTTGCTAAACTGCTTTAGGATACCCATGTCAGTCAGGCTGGTAGGAGAAATGGATGTTGTCCTTTTCATTCTTCCTCACTGCTGGGTCTCTGATCCGATCCTTGGATCTGGCTCGATTGCTTTTCCAAGACTTTGGATCCTAATCTCACTCTTCCCATAATGCAATACCACAACCCTAACTACTCAGATCTCATTTGCTGCCATCCTGGTCAGATGTAGGATTCTGGGTCTCGAGCTGTAAGAAGTTTTATTTGTAAATTTTAGCCTAAATTTGTCCAGTTTCTTTAATATGTCATTTCCTGATACTTCTTCCCTCCTTTAGTGACCGTTTATGGCTGGTAATATTATTTTCCATTCTGGTTGTCTCTTGTGCACTGTTTGCTGATATAGAGTTTCCTTTTTCTTCTTACCCTCTGAGGTTTCCTGCCTTTGCTAACCTCTTGTTCTTCTCTCCTCTGGGTGGTATGTCACTGCCGCGGTTTTCACAGGTGTCCGTGATATTTTTCCTGGGAGGTTGCCCTCAGTCGTCCCAATTCCAAAGTCTTGGGTCCTGGCGGCTCTTCCCTGATGTCAGGGAGTCTGGGGTACAAAAGAAGTGGCCGACGCCATTTTCTTCAGTCTTTCTTGCCGCGCGGTGCCCGAAGCAGAAGCAGTTCGCAAGTGCCGGTCGGCTGACTCCTGAGATTTTCGTGTTCAAATTTCAGATCCTACGTCTTCATTAAAGCTAACTACCCCATTGGGGAAACTTTTTTTCTTGCTCCAGACCGATGTCAGAAGTTTAATAATTGTATTTCTTGTGGAAAGCAAATACCTCATAAGGACTTTCATTCCTACTGTATTCCTTGCCTAGGCTCTGACCATAACATTTCAGGTTGCCAGTTTTGTGCTAGATTCAACCAACGCACTATTAAGCGTCAGTATGATTTTGCATTAAACTATTTTGGACGCAGGTTTAATTATCCAGAAATGTCGTCGGATAGCCATCCGACAGCCGGAGTTCACAAAAAACGCAAAGAAAAAGAAAAGGATAGGCAACCGAGGCCCAAAGCTGATGACGAAGCTTCTCCTAAGCCAGGCGCTGGTTCACCGGTTCTCAGTGAGGCGCTTTCGTAGCCCCTGACACCCACTACTTTAGAGTCGCAGGCCGCTACCGACTCCCACGTGGAGTCGGTTATGCCACTGGAAACTCAAGGTATTGGAGCCTCGGACACTGTTCTTTCAGATGGGTCCGGAGCTGAGCAGGAACCGGCTTCTGAGGGTGTTTTCAGGCCTAAACATCTATACATTAAACCGACTTCAAAGGCAAAGACTAAAGCACCTTCAAAGACAAGGAAATAAACTCAAGAGCCACGTGGACAGGCCTCCATGCCCAAAAAACAGAAGCTCAAAATGGCCGAAGACTTGATTACCTTGATCAGGGTACCCATCCCCCTCCTGATAAGAGGCCTAGGCAAGAGACAGACTATGAATCTTCAGATCAGGTTCCTATTTCTTCTGATTCCTCTTCTGATCAGGAATATTCCCCCCCCAATGAGGATTCTGATGCTGAAGAATCTATTCCTTCAGCTCCTCCTCTTGAAGACTATTCTTTTGGGGAAACCTTGCATACCATGAGGGAGCACTTCCACTGGGAGAGCCAAGATTTTTCAGACTCTAAAAAGAGGCTCTGGGACTTCCTTTTACTACCTCAGCAGAGGCCTCTAGCCATTCCACCTGTGTTAGACATTGTAGATGATGTGTTTTCAGAGTCTAGTCTGACCCCTGACTCCTTACCTCCAGCGCCTGTTAAGGCTGACAGGTATTACAGGGTTCCTGACTCTCATAAATTCCTTTTCAAAAACCCTGCTGCAGACGCAGAAACTATTTCACAGGGTCCCAAAGGGGTTAAGGCTTCTGCTGCAAAAAATCCTACCCCCTCTGACAGAGATTCTAGGGCACTGGATAGATGGGGAAAAAAGGTTTACACATCTGCTACCTTGGCTATAAGGGCCTTAAACTGTCAGTTTCATATGCTCAAATATCAGCAACATGTCATGGCATTGCTTAAACAGAAAATGTTGTTAAACTGTGAATGTGCAGAAAACAAGTAAGTGCAGGATATATTGCATGCAGCTGAACACGTTGGAAAGCATACTTTGCAATGTGGTTTTGATTCTCTGGAGGCCTCCTGCAGGGCCGCAGTTACAGGTTCTGTAATTAGGAGGCATGCTTGGTTAAAAGAACAAAATCTGCCTGATCATGTCAAAGTTAAATTATTAGATGCACCTTTACAGCATGATACTTTGTTTGGTGTTAAGGCAGAAGAGGTGTTAAAGAAGGTGGAGGACAAAGCTAAATCTATGCAAACTGTCAAAGATTGTTTACAAGTACAGCCACCTAGGTTTAGTAGACACTGGCCTACAAAAAATTGGTCCTTCCTGCCTCAGACAGACCTCAAAGGGGCAGATCCAGACGCCCTAGAGGCAGACCCCAGCCGCAAGGTTCATACAGGTCAAAGCAATGGGGGTGCTTCTACCTCCAAAAGTGGAGTAGACAAATCACAACCTTACAGGAAACAGTCCCAATGACTTCTCCCTGCCTGCGCCAAGCACTTATCTCCTGGCAGCACCCATAGGGGGAAAATAGCACTCTTTTCTCAAAATTGGCACATTATAACCCAAGACAAGTGGGTTCTAAACAGTGTCACAAGGCTACATGTTCCACTTCCATACCCTGCCAAAGGCAAATGGTTGGCCAGATCTGCCAATAAATCAATGGGCAGAGGCACAAAAACAAGTCTCATCCCTCATGGATATGGGGGCCATCCAACAAGTACCAGAGCAAGAGCAGGGACAAGGATTTTACTCAAGACTGTTCTTGGTACCCAGAAAAGACAAAACCTGGAGGCCAACACTGGACCTATCTATCCTAAACACATTCCTGGATATACCAAAATTCAAGATGTTGACCTTACAGCAGCTTCTACCCATGCTGGGCATGAAGGCTTGGCTTGTGACTTTAGACCTAAAAGAGGCATACCTGCATGTCCCAATCAAACAGTCATGCAGAAGATGCCTAAGATTCAAGGCTGGCTCAATGCATTACTATTTCTTTGCACTGCCCTTTGGCTTATCTACTGCTCCCGGGGTCTTTACAAAGTGCCTGGCACCAGTAATTGCATTCTGCAGACAAAGAGGAATACAAATATGTCCTTACTTGGATGACTGCCTAATTCAAGCAGAGAACAAGGACATTCTTCTACAGCATCTGGCATTTGTGAAAACACTTCTAACATGCCTAGGGTACACAGTCATCGAAAAGAAATCAAAGTTAGTACCCTCTCAAGAGATAATATTCCTGGGTGCAAGCTTAAATACAACTGTCCAGATGGCTTATCTCACACCAGACAAACAAAGGCAACTGACTACCTATTTCAAAGTAATGGCAACAAAGGCCCAGTTATCCGCAAGAAAAATTCTGCAGGCTTTGGGCTTCATAGCATCCTGCATCCTACTAATTCCATATGCAAGATTGCATATGAGGAAACTTCAATGGTACCTAAAAAGTGTTTGGACTCAACATTGCAACAGCCTGGAAACAATGATTACTCTCATTCTCTGCCTACAACAGGAGTTTCGATGGTGGGCAAAGGCTTGTCACCAGAACAAGGGACAGCCATTCACATTACCCCCAGCCAGGCAAAACCTAACAACAGATGCATCAGATTATGCCTGGGGGCCCACATGGCAGGAAAATGCATTCAGGGCACATGGTCCACAAACCAAATGCATCTACATATCAATCAAAAAGAGATGCTAGCTGTTCAAAATGCCCTGACAGCCATCAAGGACCTACTTCATCCGGAACAACTACTGATAAAGACAGACAACACCACGGTCATGTGGTATATAAACAAGCAGGGAGGCACACACTCTTACCCCCTTTGCAGACTAGCCATGGCTTTGTGGGACACGGCATTGACATACCAAGTACATCTGCAGGCACAATTCCTGCCAGTAAAGGAAAATACTCTGGCGGACGAACTAAGCAGAAACCTCATGGATCCCAGCGAGTGGCAGCTGGATCTAAAAGTCTTCCACGTGATAACCGGGAAATGGGAATTCCCGGACATAGATCTATTTGCCTCCCCTCACAACTTCCATCTAAAAAGATTCTGCACAAGGACTTATCACAGACAAGCATGGAAAGTGGACGCCCTATCTTTCAGTATATGCCTTTCCCCCACTGCCTCTCCTCCCCAAGGTACTCCTAACGGTCAGACAGGAGAAGCCAAAGATGATACTGATTGCCACAGACTGGCCCCACAAGTACTGGTACCCAATCCTAAGAAACTTGTCTCAATGCCCAGCTTGGACCTTACCTCAAATACCCCATCTACTGTCCCAGCAAAACAATCAGATCCTGCACAGCCAACTCAGGACTCTAAACCTGGCAGCATGGCGGATAATGTAGTCATACAAACCACACCTCTCAATAAAGCTGTGATGGATGTCATTTTGGAAGCCAGAAGGCCTAGTACTAGAAAATCTTATGCTGGAAAATGGAAGAGATTCTGTGCTTGGAACCTCGCACAAGGAACGGGTACAGCTGTACCAAATATCCCTCAGATTTTGCAATACTTAACTGAGATGCTGGACAAAGGCCTGTCTTTTTTATCAATTAAAATTCATGCCTCTGCCATTTCGGCTCATTGCAACACAGAGCCACCAATCTTTTCTCATCCTTTATTAAAACAGTACCTTAGTGGAGCCAAGAATTTAAGGCCTCCAAGGAGATCTCCAACACCTGCATGGGACCTCAACTATGTCTTGGAAAAACTCACCCTGCCTCCCTTTGAGCCAGCTGATATAAAGTTTTTATCTTGGAAAACAGCTCTGCTCCTAGCAGTAAGTTCTGCAAAACGAGTTTCAGAGCTACAGGCACTCATGGCCATGGAACATTTTATCATGTTTTATCCAGACAGGGTTTCCCTCAGGACAAACCCAACATTTATGCCTAAGGTGATGTCCAGTGTGGCTCTTTACCAAACTATTCATCTGCCAACATTTTATCCAAATCCACAAAACAAAGGGGAGAGAATTCTACGTTCTTTGGACGTACACAGACAACTTAGATTCTACTTGGACAGAACCAAAGTTTTCAGGAAGACAGGGTAATTACTAGTGGCATATGCTGCAGGATCACAAGGAAAGGCTATCTCAAAGCAGACTATTTCAAATTGGATAGGCCACTGCATTCATTTCTGCTATTTTCACCATGGCAAGCTAGTGCCTAAGGACATTAGGCCACATTCTACCAGAGCTGCAGCCACTTCAGCAGCCTTTCTCAGGGGAGTACCAACCAAAGACATTTTAGAAGCTGCTACTTGGAGTTCAGTGCACACCTTTACAAAGCACTATCATCTGCCACTCTATTGTAAATCCAGGGCAGGCTTTGCCACTGCAGTTCTGCAGGGCCTCATAGCCGCTCCTACTGCTGTTTAGCTCCAGCCTCCCAACCATAGCTTTGGGACTCTACCCAAATGTAATGACTGCAACAGTGAAACACGAAGAAAATAGTAGAGTTGTGTACACTTACCATAAATGTAGTTGTTTGAGTGTATTCACTGTTGCAGTCCAGGTTACCCACCCGCCATCCCCCTTTTTTCTACTGGAACTCATCTTTCCTTCTCTGATTTATACAACCTATGTGGTGTATTTGCTTATAGTTTAAGGTAAAGTTTATATTGCTGCATGTATTTATATATATATATATATATATATATATATATATATATATTTATATATTTTTTTTTTTTTTTTTTTTTTTTTATGGCTACCCTTTTAGGGGGCACCTGACATCTGGGGCAAGAAAAACTGAAGAAAATGGCGTCGGCTGCTTCTTTTGTACCCCTGATGCCCTGACATCAGGGAAGAGCCAACAGCAGCCGATGCAGGACCCAAGACTTTGGAATTCAGGCCGACTGAGGGCAACCTGCCAGCAGGATTACCTAAATGTAATGACTGCAACAGTGAATACACTCGAATATCTACATTTATGGTAAGTGTACACAACCGTACTTTTCTGGTCTTGTTGCAGCAATCGTTCCTGAGGACTGAACTCATTAAATAACGTCAAGCAATTTTTAAGATTTGCCTCCTGTTTTGCCTCTTGTCGAGAGGTATATTCTTGCATTGGGGCTGATCCAGTGAGGGCAACTCGCATTGTGGTTGTCAACTGAAAATATGTATATATTTCTTGAAGTGAGGTGCTAGAGGGCAACGTTTGGAGGCCTTTGCACTGTTTAAAGGTGGTACATTAAATTTAATACCAGCAGACCATGTGGTTGGCTTCTTGCTGTTGCAGAGGCTGACTTCTTACACCTTACAACCTGTTGCTGGTCTTTCAGGGCTCAACCCCCCTTAAAAAAAAGGGTGGGGAGAAGATAAAAAGATTACAATAACATTGCGGGGGATCTCGGATCCAAAGTTCCCAGATCCTCCTGCAGATCCAGAGTTCCCCTCAGATCTGACAGGTTCGGTCTTCGCACAATTTCTCAACCTTTTCTACCAGCTTCATCATATCCTAGGTCTTCAGATTTCACCGATTGGGCTTCCTCCTTTGATCAAAAAAAAAATATTTGGATCCTGCCTTTCCCTTCGGACCCAATCAGTGAAGATAATCCTCGCCTAGGGTCTGACAAATAGCAGCTGGCACAAAACCTGCCAACTGTATAGATTTTTGCAGAATGTCCATTTTTTTGTCCAATATTTTTGGTCTGTTTCTCATAAAATTCTCCTTTCTTACAAATCACTGGCAAATCATAGAGGGTTAAGGTCAGAAAATAATGACAGACATTTGAACTTCAGACTTCATACCCTTCATAAAATTCATGCTAATGCAAAACCTGATATGTTGTCCTATCGCGCCTTCATTCTTGCTGGTGTGGTTCGACTCTGCCTATATTAAAGCTCGAGAACTTCCACTGTCTCGAGGCAATACTTTATCCTATCTTGCTTAGGGAGATTACTCAGATCTTGTTTGCCGCTAAACTAGATTGGGTGCTTCCTACTAGGGTCAGGCTAAGTGGAATCTTTTTTTCCTCATTTATACTATTTTTGTCCTAAATTCTTAGAGTGTTTTGTTGATTTGTGTTACTGTTAGTGTGTTACTTCTGTATATGTGACTTTTTACTTCTATATATGTGACTTTTTTCACAATTTGGTGTTACTGCGGTCGCTGGCCATCATACTTTCACTAATCCGTTACCTTAGTCCTTATTCTCTGAGGTAGAGAATTACTACGGATATTGTATATTAAGCTATCCTGTCATCCCCTTTCTATAGCGTAAGGAGTTTGTTTAAGTTAGAGGACTCTTTTTCCACCCAGTTAATTTAGAGGGTTTTTCTCCCTTCCTTGTCGTTTTCTCTTAAGAGTAGTTGCCGTTTAAGTTAGAGACTTCTCCTCTGAGTAGAAGAGACTGTTGTTTGAGTTAGAGACTTTTCCTCTAGTCTCCCTGGTTTGTTGTTTATGTTCTGTTAAAAAAAAAAAAAAAAAAACAGTTTGCTATGTTTTTGGTTGTTGGTTGTCAGAACTATTAGCTCTAATGATAAGTTGTCCCATCTCGCGTTCGTTCTTGTTGTTTGGGTTCGGAGCCGATCCTCTGCTCCAACTTGGCCTAATTCTATAGCTGAAGAGCTGTTTACTGGCTCGAGGCTAAGCCTTATCCCAGAATGCCCAGCGTCAGCTACCCAGATCTCGTTTGCCACTTCAGCTGCGAGGTTGCTTCGTTACTGGCTCAGGCTTAGTATAGTTTTTTTCTATTATTATAATTGTTGTTTATTCTTCAAAATTTATCAAGTTTTCGTCTAGATATAGTACTTTATCCCTTATTGCCTTTCTTGTGTGTTGTAGCTTTGTTGGCCGTCGCTCCATACTCGCAGGCCTTTTTGTTTCCCCTGAACTCGTTTAAATTAGAGAGTCCCCCCCCCAGGACAGCTGTTTCTTAGTTTAGTAGTGTAAGATGTCTAAAGAGGCCAAAGTTTCTGGCTTCAAGAAGTGTGACTCATGCTGTCAGAAAATGTCTCTGACAGATGGGCACACTAGCTGTGTTTATTGTTTAGGGGCTGTGCACCTGCAGGACTCCTGCTCTGTCATGCATTTAGTCCAAGGGTCCTGCAGGAGCGCAAAAACAAATTAATCCTTCGAGGATTATTGAAACCACAGGATTCCCTGGATAAAGGATCTCAGACAGTGAAATCCTTTAAGTCTGTCAAGCCATCGGCTCCATCCTCGGAACCAACTCTTGTGCTTGAACAACCAAGTTTGTCGGTGCCGACTAGCATCGACAAGTCAACTCCTCCCTCGGCTCCATCTGCTACCTTGGAGCCGTCTCGGAGCCACAAGCGCGCAAGGTCTCCTTCATTGGAGCCGATCCGCTTGGTGCCACAGTCACCCTTATTAGGAAGTGAACAGTCATCGCTGTTCATCCCACTCCTCTGGATCCTCTAGATTATTGGATCAGAACATGGAGAGAGTAGTCAGCAGGTTGCTTAAATTACAGGCCCTTGCGAAATTAATTTCTAGCCCACCTCAGCAGGTTGCGACACCATCCGCCTCCATCTCCATTCCTCGTTTGACTACACTTAGTTCAGAGCCGGAGATCATGGGCATGCTGATAGTAGAAATGACCACGCCTATCACCTCCTCTTCGGTTCTGACGTCTGCTCCAATCAGCTCGATTGTTCCATCCATTGAGGGATCTGGGCGCCGAAGCTCTCTCGTCGGCTCTGAGGGGGGAAGTGGCATTGGACCCCTTGTCCGACCTCGCTGTCCCTCTCGGAGCTTCGGCACAGGTGAGCTCAGCTCCCACATCAGCCACGGAACAGTCGCCCTCGACGCGGAGAAGGACTTCTGTCTCTTCAGAGCTAGAGCTTTCTTTGCCTCGGGGTTGGGACGCCTTCAAGGTCATGCAGTGTGTGCGGTCTCCTGAAACAGCCCTACTATCAGCCCCATTGGCTTCTTCTCTTGTGGTGCCTGTGCCAGTCTCTGCTCCTCCTCCGGCCCAGAAGAGTAGGGAACCTATGCCCCAGGACACTCAATTGGGTGACCCTCTTCTTCCAAGGCCTCCCCTGATCACTCAGAGTAGCATCCCCAGAAGAAGTGCAAGAGGAAGCCCCTAGACTCCCCTGAGTCTGTCAACTCCGATACAGACCTGGATGAATCGGAAGGGTCCCCCTCAGAAGATGTTTCCTTTTCGGACATCCTTGAAATGCTTAGGCAGAGGGGTGGCTGGTCTTCTCTAGCCCCTACCGAAGACAAGTTGGTATACCTGGAGGCATTTGTTTCCTGACCCTCCATCTCCTGGGTGTCTCCACCTTTCGATCCACTCATGTCTATAGTGGCTCGAAAGGCTTGATCAGCTCCAGATTCTGTGGAACCTACTCCGAGGAGACCAAATAAATTCATAACAGCCCCCCAGAACAAGCAATTTCTCACTAAAGGCATGCCAGTTGATGCCATGGTGGTAGTAGCAGCCACCAAGAAAGAGTTAGCAGAAACATCTTTGTCTGTCCATCCACCAAAGAGTCTAGGACGATGGACAGATATGGGAAGCAAATGTTTTCCTCAGTGACTTTCTCCATGAGGTCCTTGAATTGTCTCTCTCATTTTACATGACTTCAAAGGGATCTCCTAAAAGAGCTTGGAGATACCCTACAAGATCCTACAGCTGAGGGAGCATCAGCCCAAAATAGCTTCCCAGCTTGCGACTCTTAATTCAATAGTCAACTCCTCCATGAGGCTGATTTCCTATGCAGCCGATGGAGTGAGCAGAGCCGCAGGTACAGTAGTGGCTCTCAGGAGACATGCTTGGCTGCGGCTGTGTCAATTTGCCGAACCTTTTTGAGCGTCCTTCACAAATGCTCCCTTTGATGGCTCCTCGCTTTTTGGGCCTCAGGTGAAAGACACGCTTACCAGGTGTGAGCAGGAAGGCAAAGACTCTCTCTGCCATGGGAGTCCGTTTTTCCACTCCTAACAGACCTTATCCCAAAGGTCAGAGGGTGGAAAGATGCGATTGAAAGTCCCAGGGACCCTTGCCTGACACACGTGGTGATTTTTTTCCCCCAGGGACAGAGGGGGAAACAGCAACAATGGCAGATGCCACCCTCATGGCAGAGGGAGACCGCAAAGTCAGGGTGAAAGAGAAACTTTCTCTGCCAAAACCCTTCCAGCATCCCTGATGGGTTGCCCGACTGCACACCTCTGGAGGCAGTCGGGGGAAGACTTTCCCTGTACCCAAAAGCCTGGCAAAATATAACAAGAGACAAATAGGTACTATATTTCATATCCGGAGGTTACAAAATCCCCTTCCATCAACCCCCTCTAAAGTCAAAAAATTCCATCCCAGATGTCCCACCCAGTCTAAGGGATCAAGCAGTTATTCAAGTTTCAAAACTGCTAGAAAAAAGAGCCATTCAGGAAGTCCCCGCAGACCAACTAGGGTATGGAACTTACTCAAGATTCTTTTTAGTACCAAAAAAGACAGGGGACTGGAGACCAATACTGGATCTCAGCAGATTGAACAAATCTGTACAAAAAGAAAAGTTCCGGATGGTAACACTGCAGTCCATTCTGCCCTTTCTGGGTTAGGACAACGGGATGTGCTCCATAGATCTTCAGGGTGCGTACTACCATATCAAAATGGACAGACGCTCCAGGAGATTTCTTCGCTTCTGGGTAGGGGCCAGTCATTCCCAGTTCAGAGCTCTGCCTTTTGGTCTCACCACAGCCCCCAGGGTGTTCACCAAATGTGTGGCAGTAGTCATGGCTCACCTGAGACGTCAAGGATTCCAGGTGTTTCCCTATCTAGACGACTGGCTCCTAACTGCTACCACCAGGCATCAACTCTTAGAGGCACGGGATTATACAGTATCAACCTGCACCCAACTAGGCATTACAGTAAATTCTGAAAAGTCTGTCTTGTTGCCCTGTCAATCTCTTACATATATAGGAGCAGAATTAAACACAAAACAGATGTTTGCAAGGTTACCTCAGGAAAGAGTTTTCTCTGTTTGCCAAAAAGTGTCATTTTTAATGCAGAGCAGAAAGATCCAAGTCAGACATGTACTGCAAGATCTAGGCTCCATGGCAGCTGCCATTCTTCTTGTACCATTAGCGCGTTACCACATGAGTCCTTCAGTGGCTTCTCTTCACGCAGTGGTCCTTCCAGGAACTACCCATGTCTGATTACAGAAACATGCAAAAGACACCTCTCTTGGTGGATGTTCTCCCCACTGGTGACTCAGAGCAGACTTTTCATTCAAGCCCCTGCGGTAGTCACAGTGACCACAGATGCTTCCCTGATGGGGTGGGGGGGCATTATCTAGGCAGGACAGTCCAAGGCATGTGGCAACCTCACAAGTACCATCTGCATATCAATGTCCTAGATATGAGAGCGGTGCTCCTAGCATTGCAAGCTCTTCAAGACTCTCTTCCTTCCGGGACTATTGTGATCCAAACAGACAACATGTCAGTTGTGTGGTACATCAACAAGCAGGGCGGGACCAGGTCCTACCCCTTGTGTCGAGAAGCCCTCAGGCTATGACAATGGCCGATTTCCTCCCAATGTTTTCTGACAGCAGCGCACATCCCTGGGAAATCTAACGTAATAGTAGACAGGCTCAACAGGGCTATCCTTATGCCTCATGAGTGGTCTTTGAATCTGAAAGTTGCGGACCTTATCTTCTGCAACTGGAGCCAGCCTTGCTGCGATCTGTTTGCCTCCCCCCTCAACAACAAATGCAGCAGCTACTTCTCCCTGCTTCCTCCTCCAGGTCGAACTCCCAGGGATGCTCTAGTCCATGATTGGCCTCAGGGACTTTTTTATGCATTTCTCCCTTTTCCCCTAATTCCAAGACTCATACAGAAAACAAAGTCGTTGGGGTTGCAAAATGATCCTCATTGCCCCCTATTGGCCTCTACTGATATGGTTTCCTTTCCTGTACCTCCACCTTCTAGACCAGCTTTGGGTTCTGGACCCAGTGCCAGATATGTTCATTCATCAGTCAGGCAGGTTACACCAATCCTTTCAGACTCTTAAGCTTGGTTTCTCCACTTCCTACCTTAGCCAGACTTCCAAGTATCTCCCCAGCAGTTCGTGATATTGTTTCCTCCCATAAGTCAGCTACGAGAAAAACTTATGCTAGCAAACGGAAAAGATTTTCTTACTGGGCAGAATCTAGAAACTTAGACCCCTTTTCAGCCCCAGTCCATCTAATTCTAGAATTTCTAGCAGAGCTTTTTCAGTCAGGTGCGGCTGCTGCTACCATCAGGGTACAACTGGCTGCCATATCTAATTTTCATATTGGAATTCTTAATTCTAGCATAATGTCTCATATGCTCTACAAAGCCTTCATGAGAGGAACATCTCTTTTTAAACCCCCCAGTGAGGGATCCACCTCCTCCTTGGGATCTCAATTTAGTTTTGACTTCTTTGATTCTGCCTCCCTTTGAACCAGCAGCTTCATGTCCCTTAAAATTTCTTAGTTGGAAAACACTTTTTCTGGTTGCTGTTACCTCAGCTAGACATCTTTCAGAACTCCAAGCACTCTGTGTTCGTCCTCCATATATGGTGTTTCACAATGATAGAGATGTTCATCGTGCATACAGCTGCAGTAATCACATATGGGGTTCTCTGCTGTCAGGCGGGTCCTCGGTCGGCCGAATTCCAAAGTCTTGGTCCGGCGTCTGTTGTTCTCGCCTTCTTCCCTGACGTCAGTGCGACAGGGGTATATAAGTCACAGCCGACGCCATATTCTTCGGTCTTTTTTGCCGCACGGTGCCCGAAGCAGAAGCAGTTCGCAAGTGCCGGTCGGCCAGCTCCTGAATTTTAAAAATTGGAAACCAAGTCTTCTTTAAAGCTAAGTACCCGTTGAAACTTTTCTTGCCTCAGACCGATGTCAGACAAAGTTAACAATTGTATTTCTTGTGGGAAGCAAATACCGCATAAGGATTTCCATTCCCTCTGCATACCTTGTTTAGGCCCAGACCACGACGTCTCGGGCTGTTGCTTTTGTGCGACTTTCAATAAACGCACTATTAAGCGTCGGGCGGAGTTCGCCCAACATTATTTTGGTAAATGTCATCGGATACTCCGATTACCGTTTTGTCCAAAAAAACGCAAGGACAAAGACCGACACGCGAGGCCCGCGGTCTCCACCGACACCACGCCGAAACCAGCTACACGTGGTCCGGTTCTCAGCAAGACGCCTATGCAGTCCCTGACTACCGACGACACTTCCTTGGCGGTGTCTTCTGCACCCGAGACCGCAGGTACCTCGGCCCTTACTCAGACAACCACCTTACAACCACCGAAACCACTGCTAGTGTTGAACCTGCTAATGGGGACAGGTCCTCTTCTTCCCAGGGTGTTTTTAGGCCCTCTTCTTCCTTCTCCATTAAGGCCTTTACCAAGACCAAATCAGCCATGCATTCCAAGAGGCCTGTTGCACAGGGCCCATCCTCAGGCCCCATGCCTAAAAAGCAGATGCTTAAAATGGCTGAGGATTTAATTACCCTTATCAGGGGCTCCCAGCCCCTCCAGGCAAGAGACCCAGAGTGAAGGAAGATTCCCCCTCTTCTGAACAGGGCTCCATTGTCTCAGAACATTCTGATGTAGAGGAACACTTGTACCCCCCTTATGAAGATTCGGATGCAGAACAGTCCATTCCTTCTGTTTCTCCCCCAGAGGATTTTTCCTTTGGGGAAACCTTGCACACCTTGAGGGAGCACTTCCATTGGGAAGGCCAAGACTTTTCTGATTCCAAGAAAAGGCTTAGGGAATTCCTTTTGTTACCACAGCACAGACCTCTGGCCATACCTCCTGTCCTGGACATACTTGATGATGTTTACTTGGAGGCTTGTCTTAATCCGGATTCCCTGCCTCCTGCCCCAGTCAAACCTGATAGGTACTACAGAGTTCCTAATTCTCACCAATTTCTGTTCAAAAGTCATAATGCTGACCCTGAAACCATTTCTCAAGGCCCCAAGGGAAGGAAGGCCTCCACTGCTAAGAATCCACTACCTTCCGAAAGAGAATCTAGATCCTTAGAAAGGTGGGGAAAAAAGGTATACACTTCGGCCACCCTAGCCATGAGAGCCTTAAATTGTCAGTTCCATATGCTTAAATATCAGCAGTTTCTGTTATCACAATTAAGAAACAAAATGTCTCAGCCTGAACAACCAGATTTAAAGGAATTGCAGGATATGATGCATAGTGCAGAACAAGTGGGTAAACACACCTTACAATGTGGCTATGATGCCTTAGAGGCCTCAAGTAGAGCTGCTGTTACGGGATCAGTTATTTGTAGACATGCCTGGCTTAGGGAACAAAGCTTGCCTGATCATGTTAAAGCTAAACTGCTAGATGCTCCTTTACAAAAGGATGTGTTATTTGGTACTAATGCTGAGGAGATACTACGAAAAATGGAAGAAAAAGCTAAATCCATGCAAACTGTCAAGGCTTTTCTACAGGTACAGCCACCACGTTTTAGCAGAAATTGGCCTTCTAAAAACTGGTCCTTTCCAGCCACGGACAAGCCCCAAAGAGGCAGATACAGGCGCACAAGGGGCAGAGGACAATCTCAAGGATCATATAGAGGCAGACAATGGCAAACTCCAGCACCAAGAGGTGGTGAAGACAGTGCACAGTAATACAGAAAGCAAACCCAATGACTTCCTCCTTTTCCTGCCCAGCAATTGCCAGCTGGCAGCTCCCCTGGGAGGAAAGCTGGCACTATTTACAAGAAACTGGCATTTGATCACAACAGACAAATGGATCCTGGATATTATAAACAGAGGCTACAGATTTCATTTTCACACACTTCCAGAAATGAGAGGCATGCCAAACCTGCCACACAATCAAAGGGCAGAGGCGCAAATACAAATTTCAAAACTCATGGAAATGAAAGCTATTCAAGAGGTTCCTACTCACGAACAAGGGTCAAGGTTTTTATTCCAGACTGTTTCTGGTACCAAGAAAAGGAACCGACTGGAGACCCATTTTGGACTTATCCATCCTAAACACATTTCTACTCGTACCAAAATTCAAGATGCTCACATTACAGCAACTTCTTCCCATGCTGGGCAAGGAGTTTTGGCTGGTAACATTGGACCTCAAGGAGGCATACCTGCATGTCCCAGTCAGACAAAGCTGCAGAAGATACCTCAGATTTCTTGCAGGTTCAATCCACTATCAATTCTCTGCATTGCCCTTTGGCTTATCTACTGCGCCCAGAGTATTCACGAAATGCCTGGCATCAGTAATTGCATACTGCAGACTTCAAGAGATACAAATTCACCCTTATTTGGACGATTGCCTGATCCAAGCGGACAGCAAACACACACTTCTGGAACATCTGGCCTATGCAACACGGTTACTGACTTCTCTGGGATACACAATCAACAAAGAGAAATCCAGGCTAACACCATCTCAGAAAATAACTTTCCTGGGTGCCAGCTTGGACACAAACACCCAGATGGCCTATCTTATGCCAGAAAAACAGGGGCAACTAACTCAGTACTTCAAGGCATTAGCAAATTGTACCAGGCTTACTGCAAGGAAAATTCTGCAGGCTCTGGGCTTCATGGCATCTTGCATTCTACTAATCCCATGTGCAAAGTTGCATATGAGGAAACTTCAGTGGTACCTAAAAAACCTATGGGTTCAACACAACCACAGCTTGGAAACAGTAATACCAATAATTCCCTGTTTGCAAAAGGAATTTCTATGGTGGGCCCAAGCATGCCAAACAAACACAGGCCTCCCATTCTGCAAGCCTCAAGCAAATCAAGTCATCACAACAGACGCCTCAGATTACCTGGGGCGACATGACAGACAGGTGCATTCAGGGCAAATGGTCCCAAAAGGAAAAGCACCTTCACATCAATCAAAAAGAAATGCTAGCAGTGATAAATGCAATTACAGCTTTCAAAGACCTCCTGCATCCAGGACAATTGCTTATAAGAACAGACAACACCACAGTAATGTGGTATATAAACAAGCAAGGAGGAACACATTCTTATCCCCGGTGCAGACTAGCCATGACACTTTGGAACTTGGCTCTGGAAAGGCAAATCGAACTTCAAGCACAGTATTTGCCAGGTTTGGAAAACACGCTGGCAGACAATCTAAGCAGAAATATGACAGATCCACATGAATGGAAGCTGCATCCACAGGTGTTTACAAGGATAATCCAAGCGTGGGGAAGGCCAGACATAGATCTCTTCGCCTCACACAGGAATCATCAACTGGAAAAGTTTTGTTCAAGGACCTCTCACCCAAAGGCCTGGAGAGTGGACGCCCTTTCATTCAGTTGGACAGGATGGACAGTCTACGCTTTCCCACCTCTGCCTCTTCTACCCAAGGTGCTCTTGAAAGCAAGAGCAGACAGACCGAAGATGATACTGATTGCTCCAGACTGGCCAAGACAGCACTGGTACCCACTCCTAAGGAGCCTCACACATACTCCTCCCTGGCCAGTACCTCTGATTCCTCTCCTGCTGACTCAGCACAGCTACAAAACTCTTCACAGTCAGCTGAAAACACTCAGTCTCGCTGCATGGAAAATTGCTTAACACCACCACAGACCCTGGTCACCAAAGAGGTGCAGGATGTCATTATGGAGGCCAGGAGGCCATCTACTAGGAAGACTTACTCCGCAAAATGGAAAAGGTTTTGCTCTTGGAATGAGAAAAAAGGCCAGGACCCTAGAAAATTGAATTTGCCTCCGGTATTACAGTATCTAGCTGAGCTGCTGAACAGTGGACTTTCATTTTCCTCCATAAAGATCCATGCCTCAGCCATTTCTGCAGAATTCAATATGGATCCACCATTATTCTCTCACCCACTTTTAAGACAATTCCTCAGAGGGGCTAAGAATATAAGACCCCCAAGGAAACAACCAGTGCCAGCCTGGGATCTTAATTACATTCTAGAAAAATTAACATTGCCTCCCTTTGAGCCAGCTGCCTCAACAGATTTGCAATATTTGTCCTGGAAAACAGCTTTCCTTCTGGCCATTACCTCAGCTCGTAGGGTTTCGGAGCTGCAAGCCCTCATGGCTGTACAGCCTTTTCTTATCTTCCATCAGGACAGGGTCTCCCTTCGAACCAACCCATCTTTTATGCCTAAAGTGGTATCCAGGGTAGCTTTAAATCAAGCCATACACTTACCTACCTTCTACCCCAACCCTCAAAACAAAGGGGAAAAACTGCTGCACTCCTTAGACATCCATAGGCAGCTACGTTACTATTTGGACAGAACAAAGCCTTTCAGGAAGTCTGAACAACTTTTTGTGTCCTATGCTGTAGGAGCTCAAGGAAAGCCTGTTACCAAACAGACTACTTCAAAATGGATAGGCCACTGTATACGATTCTGTTTCCCCTATCATGGGAAACCTGTCCCTGTAGGTATCAGACCCCACTCCACCAGGGCCACAGCTACCTCTACAGCCTTCCTCAGAGGAGTCCCTACCAAAGATATTTTGGAGGCAGCCACTTGGAGTTCTGTGCATACCTTCACAAGACACTACCACCTGCCTTCATATTCCAAAACTAGAGCAGGCTTTGCTACTGCTGTGTTGCAGGGCATTCTGGCTCATCCCAGTTCCACCTAGTGCCTACCACCCTGTGCGTAGCTTTGGGATTCTACCCATATGTGATTACTGCAGCTGCATGCACGATGAACATAGTACAGTTTTGTACCTACCATAAATGTAGATGTTCGAGTGCTAATACAGCTGCAGTACAGGTTTCCCTCCCTCCTTCCCCTCTAGATAAAGGATTAGTGGCTAACTCCTCCTCATACATCCTATTTTGGGTTATCCTGCTATGGTGTATTTGCTTGCAACTTCTCTTTTTGATAACATTGCATTGCTTGTGTATATATATATATATATATATATATATATATATATATATATATATATATAGAGAGAGAGATATATATATATATATATATATATATATATATATATATAGCTATATTATTTATGTATTGCCTTCCTTTTGGGGGCACCTGACATCTGGGGCAAGAAAGACTGAAGAATATGGTGTCGGCTGTGACTTGTATACCCCTGTCGCACTGACGTCAGGGAAGAAGGCGACAACAACCGACGCCGGACCAAGACTTTGGAATTCGGCCGACCGAGGACCCGCCTGACAGCAGAGAACCCCATATGTGATTACTGCAGCTGTATTAGCACTCAAACATCTACATTTATGGTAGGTACAAAACTGTACTTTTCTCTGAGAACCAACCCATCCTTCATACCAAAAGTCTGTTCAGAAAATTATTTAAATCAATCCATTGATCTCCCCGTCTTCTTTCCCAATCCTAGCAACAAGGCAGAGTACAGTCTTCACCAACTGGATGTGCAGACAATTAAGTTTTTACCTCCATAGGACCAAAGAGCTAAGAAGGTCAGACCAATTATTTCTCTCCTGTGCTCACAATAAGCAAGGCCTTCCAGTTTCTAAGGTGACCTTATCCAAATGGTTATCTGACACCATTGCCTTTATTTATCAGTTAAGACATAAACATCTACCAGCAAAACCGAAAGGTCATTCTACTAGAGCATTAGCCACTTCTGTAGC
This sequence comes from Protopterus annectens, assembly GCF_019279795.1. Lineage (NCBI taxonomy): Eukaryota > Metazoa > Chordata > Ceratodontiformes > Protopteridae > Protopterus > Protopterus annectens. Next base: position 1,260,814,101 of record NC_056743.1, read on the forward strand.
CTTTCAGTCTAAATTGCCCATAGACTCAATTTGTGCAGCTGCCACTTGGGCAAACCCTCATACCTTTATGTCTCATTACAAAGTGGATGTGGTCTCCCGGAGCAGGGCTTCCTTTGGTTCCACTGTTCTGAAGAGTCTGTTCCAATGAGTCACCCCGGGGTCTTTAGGTGCTAGGGACGCTGTCCCAAACGGCAAGAATGAAGGTGAGATGGGGCAACTTAACATAAAGAGGTTATGTACCTACCATACCATTCCATGTTAGTTGTCCTTCATCTCACCTTCCTTCTTGCGCCTCCTTCCCCCTTCCTGGAGGATTGAGAGGAGTTCACTATGGTTTCACTGGCTGATTTTTTTTTTTTCTTGGTTCACTTGCCAGGTAATTTTATGACAGTTTACTCAGATCTTTTATTTTGGTAAATCATTTTTTTTAGGTTACTGGTTACTTTATATGTCTAGTGTGTGCTATCTCAAACGAGATCTGGGTAGCTGATGCTGGGCATTCTGGGATAAGGGTTAACCTCGAGCCAGTAAATAGCTCTCGCGCTATAGAAGTAGGCTAAGTCGGAGCCGAGGAACCCAAACAAAAAGAAGGAAGGCGAGATGAAGGACAACTAACACGGAGCGTTATGGTAGGTACATAACTTCTTTTTATCTAGTCACCATTCCTCACTTTAAGGTCTTGTTTCCAATATCGGATCTGAGCTGGCATACTCAGAACACAGCTTAGCTCAAGCTCCTCCCCTCCCATAATGCTCTGCTGCCCTACACTCCCTCAGATCTCATCCCACTCAGTCAGTCAGATGCAGATTGCTCAGCTGCTCTTAGTGTAAGTGTCTATTTTGTAAGGTTTCTTAAATTGAGTGTATTTTTCTGAGTTGTAGAGTTAGTAGATAGTTATCCCTTCTTAGATATCCCCTCCCGGTTGATTTTTACCTTTTTCTTCTTGTCTCTTTCTCTGAGTTTTGTGCCTCTGCCTAGTTACTGTGGTGTGTAAGTAGTGGTTAGTTAATTTAAGTTGTTCTTTGTGCTTGAGTGTTTCGGACGGTCTTATTGGGTTTTGGAACTTTGGCTTGTTTTTTTTTACTTCTGTGAGGTTGTTTTTTGGTTTAGTTATGTCAGATAAACCTTTGGGCTTTAAAAGGTGCTCCTCTTGTGGGTGGAAAATGCCTATTTCTGACTCACACAAGGAGTGCCTCTACTGTCTCGGCGGTGACCACCTCGAGGTGGAATGCAGCATTTATGCCGCTTTCAACCAGAGGGTTTTGGTCAACTGTCACAACAAGCTCCTTATTAAAGGCTTGGTCAAAGGAGGCCCATTGGTCACTGGTCCCCCGGCCAAGGCGGGCTTTTCTGGAGCTAGAAAGAAGCTTTCTGTGGAGGAGGCCCTGACCAAGCATCCCAGGCTGTCTGATCCTAGGTCTTCGGATCCGGCTCCAGCCAGGGCAGTTTCAGATGAGACCTTCGGGTCCCAGATCGTCCGGAGAGTCCACTCCTGGATTCAAGGGTTCAGACCTGAAGCCCCCAGATCCAGTACCTTCGATTTCCTCTTCCGGATCCAAGGATTTCGACTCCAAACCTTCGGATCTGAGGTTGGTCACCGTACCTATGGATCCGACCCTCTCAGATCTGAGAAATTCGAGAAGTGTTATTTCGGATCCTTTGCTGAGTTTGGTTCCGATTCAGTCGGATCAGAGAATTGTGCCAGAGCCAATTGTAGTGGAGGATCTCTCTTTGTAGGTTCTGTCTTCTCTGGGTAGGTCTCATTCTAGGGAAAGCAAGAGATGACATTCGGTCTCCAGGCACGACTCTCCCAGTAGGTCTTCCATATCCTCACGATCTTCCTGGAGTGCCCTCCATATGGATATGGACAGGATGATGGGGGCCTTTCTGAAAGCTCAGATGGAGTTGGGGCTTCTGGCTTCCCCAGCCCACAAGTCGGGAATCCAATCTCCTACCCCCCCTTCGATTGCTCCTTATCTGACCAGTGGCTTGGATTCTCTGGAACTTGAGCGGAGGCTTAGGGGAGCTCTGGGGCCCAGTTTGGGTGGGTGATTGGTGGTTGGTACTGTTTCTGTTCCCCCGCAACAGACCATCTGGCCAGTCGGGGCTGTCGGGCCGGGGTCTATGGGGTTGGATTCGGCCTGGGCTTTTCAGACTGAGCTCTTCCTCTGGGCACCTTAGCCTTCAGCAGCTCTGGTGTGGTGCCATCTGGTAGAGTGGCGGGCCTGGGGGGGCCTACCTTCTCTTCCACTAGGGTTGTATTGGCGGGAGAGGGGGGGTGAAACCTCTTCTAGTCCTTCCGCTTTCCAGGCTGCCAAAAGATCTTTCTCTGCTATCAAACCTGCCTCTCCCACACACAGTCATCCTATCCAGCCCCAGTATCTGAATGGCTTGTGTCATCCTGCTTCCGGTCAGCCCATCCGACTTGGCCTCCAGGGGGATTCTCCCCCCTTCTGGGTCCCACCCCTGGTGTAGGAAGTTCCCAGGAAGAGGACTTGTAAGAGGAGACATCTTGACTCCCCTATGGAGTCCCTTACCGAGGATATGGATGCCGAGGGCGATTGGTCCCCGAGATCACCGCCAAAGAGACGTACTCGAGATCCTCAAGGCCAAAGGCGGTTGGTCTACCCAAACCCCGTCCTCGGAGGAAGCCGTATTTCTGGAGATTTTCGGTACGGGCCCATCTACCTCCTGGGTATCTCCCCCTGCTGATCCTCTCATTGATCTTGTGGCCAGCGGAGCTTAGAAGGACCCAGATACCATGGATCCAGTGCCTAAGAAAGCGGACATGTTTTTGAGCCCCCCATCAAATAAAACCTTTTGGTCCAAAGCGGTCCCGGTTGATGCTATTTCAGTGGCCGCTGCCATCAGAAAGGAATTGGCAGAGCAGAATTCTTCTGTCCATACGCCCAGTCGTGAATCGAGGGCTATGGACAGATTTGGAAAGCAGGTGTTTGCTTCGGCTGATTCTAGCCTGTGAGCATTAAATTGTCTTGCACATTTCCCCATCTCCAGAGGGATTTGATAAAGGAACTATCTGATTCCCGCTCTGGGTCCATGTCTGAGGAGGAATTCAAGGTAGTTTCTCCAAAACTGTCAGCCCTTCATTCAGTTGCGAATTCATCTATGAGGGTAATTTCCAGTGCTGCAGAAGGGTCCTCACAGGCGGCGGGCTCAGGTATTGCATTTGGGCGTCATGCCTGGCTTCGTTTGAGCGGGTTTGCAGAGGCCTTCAAGACGTTTTTTGTTAATGCCCCCCTTTGATGGTCCCGCACTCTTTGGTCCCCACTGCGAAAGAGACTTTGACCCACAATGAACAGGAATGGAAAACCTTGTCGGCCATTGGGATCAGATTTTCTGCCCCTCAGAAGTCCTTTGTCAAGACCCAGAAGGGGAGTAAGAAAATGTGGTTCAGGAAGGCACAGTCTCCCTTTCAATATGCTCAGGAGGATTCCTCTTCCAGGGGACGGGGAAGAGGTTTCAATGGTAGATGTTGCCCCAGGGGCAGAGGAGGCCTGCAGAACCAAGGTCCCAGGGAACCCTTCTCTGAGAAATCTTTGTAGTGTCCCTGAGGTGTTGCCCGACTGTTCATCCCTGGAGGCAGTAGGGGGTCAGTTATAGTTGCACCCACTAGCCTGGGCAAGTGTTACAAACGATCAGTGGGTGCTAGTAATTATATCCAGGGGTTATTGCATTCCCATTTCGAAAATTCCCCCAAAATTCAGTCCTTTTCCGGATGTGCCACCCAGTCAGGAAGAGGCAGCCCGACAGGAGGTTGTAAACCTTCTTCAGAAAAAAAACATCCAACGGGTCCCTGCAGGGCAGAGAGGATCCGGAACTTATTCCCGCTTCTTTTTAGTTCCAAAGAAAACAGGGGACCTATGTCTTATTTTGGATCTCAGTTGCATGAACCAGTTTGTGCAGAAGTTGAAGTTTCAGATGGTCACTGTGCAGTCGATTGTCTCTCTTTTTGGACCTCCAGGATGCGTACTACCATATAAAAATGGATAGACAGTCCAGGAGGTTTCTCCACTTTCGCTTGGGAGTCGATCATTTTAATTTCCGGGCCCTGCCCTTTGGTCTCACCTCAACCTCCCGGGGTGTTCAGCAAATGCATGGCGGTGGTAGCAGTTATCTCCAACTGCAGGGATTCCAAGTTTTTCTTTTCCCTGACCACCCCTACAAGGCATCAGCTACTGGACAGTATTCACACTGTACTTTCCCTGTTCCATCTGCTAGGCATTACAATTAACATGGTGAAATCCTCTTTGATTCCAACCCAAAAGCTGGAGTTCATAGGCACTGTGTTGGATACCACCTCTCAGTTCGCAGCCTTACCTCTTCGACAGGTGTTGCTTATTCGTGATCAAGTTTGGGCCTTGCTGGAGCTAACCTGTCCTCTGGCCTCACTTATTCTCAGGGCTCTAGGATCAGTGGTGGCTGCCATTTATTTGGTACCAGTGGCTCTGTACCATATGAGGGTCCTTCAGTGGACGCTTGCATTTCATTGCTGCATCCCCTAGCCTTTTCCATTCGGCTCACCCTGGTGGGTCACAAGCATCTTTCGTGGTGGATTCGTTCACCAGATCTTCTAGCGGGCAGGCCTTTTGCTCCTCCAATTCCTGTGGTGGCAGTCACCTTGGACACTTCCCTCCTGGGGTGGGGGGGCATTTCTAGGGACAGACGATCCAAGGGACATGGTCACCCTCTGAGACCAAACTGCACATCAATTTTCTGAAGATGAGGGCAGTCCTTTTGTCATTGCAAACCTTTGAGGGCTGCCTTTCTCAGGAAACGATTGTGGTTCTGTCAGACAATATGGCTGTTGTGTGGTATATAAACAAGCAAGGGGGCACACGTTCTTAGGCCATGAGAGTTTGGGAGTGGGCAATGACCACGGGGTGCTTTCTCATTGCAACGCACATTCTCGGAGCATCCATGTTGGGGGACAAATTGATCACTACTATACTGACTATACTGGCTACTCACAAGTGGTCCCTGAACCCAGTGGTAGCTCAACAGATCCTATATCGGTGGAGTAATCTGAGCTGTGATCTGTTTGCATCTCTTCTCAACCACAAATGCAGCAACTTCTTGGCATTAATCCCCCCAGTGGGGGAATATCCCAGGGACACGCTCACCCACAATTGGCCTCCGGGTCTCCTGTATGCCTTTCCTCCATTACCTCTAATTCCCAGAGTACTTCAGAAAGCCAGACGCCATGAGTCAACTGATCCTCATTGCCCCCTTTTGGCCTTGGCAGGTGTGGTTTCCCCCTCCTACAGTCTCATTTGAGGCATCTACCCTGGGTGCTCGATCCATTTCCAGATCTGGTATCTCATCCTTCTCTCCTACCGCTCCTGAGCCCTCAGACCCTATGTCTGACAGCGTGGTATGTCCACTTCCAGTGAATTTGGCTGAGTCCAGGCTAGCTTCACCTGTAAAGGAGATTATTCTTGCTTCCCACAGGTCCTCTACTAGGAAAGTTTATTCCAGTAAGTGGAAGAGATTTTCGGTTTGGGCGAAGAATAGGAATTTAGACCCCTTCTCTGCCCCTATTCTCAAAATGCTTCTCTTTTTGACCTCTCTCTTTAAGGAAGGGGCTAGTTTTTTCCACTGTCATGGTACAGTTGGCAGCAATTTCAAATTTTCACCTTGGTGGTAATTCTGCCTTTTCTGCGTGCCTCTGTAAGGCCTTTTTAAAAGGGGTTTTTCTATTACGGCCTCCTGTAAAAACCCCTTCTCCCCCATTGGATCTGACTTTGGTCCTGCAGGCTTTGACAAAACCACTCTTTGAACCAGTGGCTTCGTGTGATATTAAATTTCTTTCGTGGAAGACTGCTGTTTTAGTGCAGTAACTTCGGCAAAGAGAGTTTCGGAGTTGCAAGCTCTTACTATCTTAGTTTTCCACAAGGACAGGGTGTCTCTGAAACCAGATCCATCCTTCATGTCTAAAATGGCCTTACCAGTGAATCTCAATCAATGTATTAATCTCCCACTATTTTTTCCTAACTATTCCAATAAAGGGGAATATATTCTGCACATATTGAATGTTCGCAGTCAGCTTCGATTTTATTTACATAGAACGTGAGAATTTAGGTGTCCAGACTAACTGTTTGTCGCCTTCTCTTTGAATAGAAAGGGCACGGGTATTTCGAAAGTCACGGTTTCCTGTTGGATTTCGCAATGTATTTCCTTCATTTATTCTTCAGAAGGTATTTCCTTGGCTACACCTGTGAGGGCTCATTCTACCAGGGCAGTTTCTACTTCCACTGCCTTTGCACATCGTCAATCTTTAGATGACATTTGTGCAGTAGCAACGTGGTCTTCTCCCCACACTTTCATTTCCCACTATAAGTTAGATTTGGTTTCTAGAGGAAGGGCTTCATTTGGCTCCATGGTTCTTTGGCATGTCCTTCCTTGAGACCTCCCAGGATTTAGGTAGCTGGGGACTCTGACCCTAGTGTTAGGAATGGTGACTAGATAATATCAGATTTACAGTTACGTACTTACCATAACTTGGCATCTGTGTTATCTGTAGTCACCATTCATCCCGATCCCACCCACCAGCCCCCTTCCTGTATGATTGGTTGGATTTTGGGGTTCTGTTTTGCTTAAATACCTTTGTCTGTCTTTCTTCCTTATGCAAACTTGATCTGAAGGAGTGTAGGGCAGCAGAGCATTATGGAAGGGGAGGAGCTAGAGCTAAGCTGTGTTCTGAGCATGCCAGCTCAGAGCCGATATCAGATCAAATACCCTAGTGTGATGAATGGTGACTACAGATAACACAGATGCCAAGTTAAGGTAAGTACATAACTATAAGTTAGTTATGTCCAAAGATTCTAAAGAAGTGTGACCGTTGCAGCCAAAAAATGTCCCTGACAGATGTACCCACCAGTTGTTTGTACTATTTGGGTGAGGCCCATCTGCAGAAGCCCTGCTCTTTATGCCATGCTTTCAGCACCAGGGTTTTATTAGAGAGAAAAAAGTAAGTTGATTGATAGGGGATTGTTAAAGTTCTTTTCTCTGAGGTTTTAGAAGGGAAACGGAGTTCCTCCAAATCCCCTCACCAGTCTCACTCCCCTAGATCTGACAAGTCTTTAAAGACATGTGCTTCCACAGCTCCGGTATCTGAACCGTCAAAGAAGCAGGCTAAGGATTCATCAATGGACCTGAAGGCCTTCAGGCCCGAAAAAGCTACCTTTTCTGCCCCACTTGTTATTTTGGAGCCAACCGAGTATCGCATATGGAGCCGGTCCCCAGTCCTGGAACTGGTCACCTCAGTCTTAAACTTGCCTGTTTTGCAGTCCATTAAATCCCCGATCCATCTTTCGGATGACTATGTGGAGCGGGTGGTCAAGAGGTTGTTACAAACGCTGGCCAAAATTATGTCCAGCCTAGCCCAGAAGGATTAGGGTCCGACAACCGCCACTTCCCCTTCTTCAATTCCTCCTCCTCCGACCCATGCAGTGGCTTTGGAGCCGGAGTGTTTGAATTTGATTGTAGTGGAACCGTTGGGGCCGAGATCCACTCCGGCTTCTTGGGTCCCAATTCCCGTCCCAACCTCCTTGGTGCCATTGTCTGTTAAGGGTTCTAGGGGGTGACGCTCACCTGTTGGGTCCAGGGAGGAGAGCTGGGTTAGACAGTTGTCCGAACCAGTTCTCCCTCTTGGGGCTTTGGCGCAGGTGAGCTTGGTGCCTACATTAGCCTCCAAGTCCACTGCCTTGGTTCAGGGACAGTCTCCGGGTTCCTCGGAGCCGAAAGCTCCCTTTGAGCGCGGCTGTGGTGCTCTCGAAATCATGAGGAGAGTGTTGTCACCCCACATGGCTCCAGTCGATGATTCAAACACTCTTTCCCCAAAAGCGCCAGAGTCTGTCTCTGTACCACCTCTCTCTCCCAAGCATGGAGACCCGAAGTCCCAGAATGCCCTACTGTTGGCGCATCCGTCTCTTCTGAAACCTCCCCGGAGTACCCCTCTGAGTAGATCCTGTGGAAGAGAACATGTAGGAGGAAACATCAGGACTCCCCTGAGGAGTCCATCACTTCAGACATGGACCTTGATTCTGAAGGGTCCCCATTGTCACCCTTTGAGGATGTCTCCTTTGCGGACATCCTAGAGATCCTTAAACAGAGAGGTGGCTGGAAGTCCAGCCCTTCTAAGGATGAGTCTGTGTACCTCGAGGATTTTGGGTCTCACCCTTCCACCTCTTGGGTGACTCCACCTTTCGACCTGCTCCTGAATGTAGGCAGTCAGAAGGCATGGGGCTCTCCAGAGTCTGTGGAACCTGTTCCGAGGAGGCCAAATAAGTTTTTTACATCACCTTCTGACAAACAATTCCTCACAAAAGGTGTCCTGGTAGATGCTATGGTGGTGGTGGCAGCCACCAAAAAGGAATTGCTTGAGATGTCCTCATCTCTCCATCTGCCAAATAAAGAATCTTGTACGATGGACAGATATGAAAAGCATATGTTCTCGTCAGCAGCCTTTACCCTCGGTTCGAACTATTTGACCCATTTTACCAGAATTCAGAGGGATCTCCTGAAGGAGGTGAGAGATGAGCTCCAAGATTCTACAGCTGCGGAAGTTTCAGACAAGGTGACCTCTCAGCTTTCTACCTTAAATTTGGTGGTAAACTCCTCCATGTGGCTTATCTCTTATGCGGCTGATGGAGTGAGTAGGGCAGCAGGTACAGGAATCTCCCTAAGGAGGCATTCCTGGATGCACTTATGCAAGTTTGCAGAGCCCTTCAAGTCTTCCTTTGTCAGTGTCCCATTTGATGACTCATTCTTGTTCGGGCCAAAAGTGAAAGAGACTCTGACAGGTGCGAGCAAGAGGGAAAGACTCTTTCTGTCGTGAGAGTCTGTTTTTCGCTCCCTAGCAGGCCTTACCCAAAGGCCTGGGGGAATGTGGTTCCTTAAGTCTCAAAAAGCCTTTCTGGACGCACAAGGTGATTGTTTCCCAGGGGCAGAGGGAGAAACGACAATGGAAGATGCTGACCTCGTGGCATGGGGGGTCCGAAAAAGCAGGGCGACGGGTACAATCCTTGGTAGGCCCTTCCAGTGCTCCTGAAAGGAGGCCCGCCTGTCCACCTCTGGGGACAGTTGGGGGTCACTTGTCACTGTAATCAAACACCTGGCTAAACAAAACAGATGACAAATGGGTACAAACTATCGTATCCAGAGGCTACTGTATACCCTTTTCCTCTCGCCCTTCAGAAAAAAGGTCAGTCCCGGATATTCCACTCAGAGGGACCAGGCAACCCTAGAATTTCAAATTTTGTTAGAAACGAGAGTCATCCAAGACGTCCCCGTAGACCAAATTGGATCCGGAACTTACTCAAGGTTCTTTTTGGTTCCAAAAAAGACTGGACTGGAGGCACATTTTGGATCTCAGCAGACTAAACAAGTCCGTAAAAAAAATCAAAGTTACAGATGGTGACACTGCAGTTTTATACTCCCCTTTCTGGGGAAAAACAATTGGATGTGCTCGATAGATCTCCAGGATGTGTACTACCATATAAAGATGGACAGATGATCCCAGAGTCACTTATGGTTTCGGCTGGGAGCCAGTCATTACTAGTTCCAGGCTTTGCCCTTTAGTCTGATTACAGCCCCCAGAGTGTTCACCAAATGCATGGCAGTAGTCACGGCTCAGTTGAGGCGTCTAGGATTCCAGGTGATGATGTCCTTCAAGGATGCATCTGCAGTCCTAACATATGGGTTGTCCTGCCTCAGGCAGCCCTTCGGTCGGCCGGATTCCAAAGTCTGGGTCGGCGGGCTGATGTCGCCCTTTCCCCGACGTCAGATCGCCTGGGGTATAAAAGCGTCAGCCGACACCATCTTCCTCAGTCTTTCTTGCCGCGTGGTGCCCGAAGCAGAAGCAGTTCGCAAGTGCCGGTTGGCCAGCTCGTGTAACTTCAGCTACCGAAGACTTCAAAAGCTAAGTACCCCGTTGGGGACTCTTTCTTGCCTCAGCCGATGTCAGAACAAACGCTTAAAGTTAATAATTGCTTAACTTGTGGGAAACAAATACCTCATAGGGATTTCCACTCTTACTGCCTCCCTTGCCTAGGCCCAGACCATGACGTCTCGGCCTGTACCGCCTGTGCTTCCTTCAATCGACGCACTCTTAGGCGTCGGGCGGAGTTTGCAGAGGAATTTTTTGGGGCTAGTTTCTGTTACAATATGCCGTCGGAAACTCCGACTTCTCATTTAACCAAAAAACGGAAGGACAAGGACCGACACACGTGGATCGTGGTTTCGGCTGAAACCACGCCTAGACCTACCACGAGTGTCTCGGTCTCGGCTGAAACAGAGTCCTTGGTACTTCCGACCGTCGAAACCACACAACCAACAACCTCGGCCCCGGAGGCCTCTTTTGAGTTGGTTATAGAGTTTCCCTCAGAAACCGGTATTCTGGAATCATCCGACACCATCTCTCTAGACAAAACTACGCCAGCACGTGAAGCAGCCAGGCCTCCTGCATCCATGTCCATAAAGGCATTCACAAGGGCTAAAGCTGCTAAACAGCCAAAATCTCTGCCCCCCAAGGCTATTCCTCAGGGATCCTCTACAGGTTCACAGATTCTAAGTTTAGCTGAGGACCTTATTTCCTTAATTAAGGTCTCTCGGCCACATCCGGACAGGGGCTCTCAACCTCCTCTAGACAAAAGGTCCAGGGTTGAGCCCACTGATCCCCAGTCCTCTGATGAGGCCTCAGATGGCTCTGCTCTATCGGACTACCAGGAGGAGGCCTTTACGGCCTACGAGGATTCTGATGCAGAGGAATCTATTCCCCCGGCCTCCCCTCCTGAAGAGCTGTCCTTTGGGGAGACCCTTCACTCCATGAGAGAGCATTTCAAATGGCAGGGCCAGGAATTCTCTGATTCCAGGAAGAGATTAAGGACTTTTTTGCATTTACCTCAGCATAGACCTTTGGCTACTCCTCCTGTTTTGAATGTCATTGATGATGTGTACTCTGAGTCTAGCATTACCCCTGACTCCCTTCCTCCGGCTCCTGTCAAACCCGATAGATACTACAGGGTCCCGGACTCGCATCATTTCCTTTACAAGGCCCACTCTGCTGACCCAGAAGCTATTTCCCAGGGCCCTAAAGGGGTTGCAACTGCCACTACTAAAAATCCACTCCCCTCTGAAAGGGAGTCCAGGGCTTTAGAGAGATGGGGTAAAAAAGTGTATACTTCTTCCACTCTTTCTATGAGGGCATTAAATTGTCAATTCCATATGATACAGTACCAAGAGTATTTGTTAGATGAATTGCATAAAAAGCTGTCTTCACCTGAACCCCTAGATCGCAAGTCACTTCAGGATCTGGTACATAACTCCCAACAGGTTAGCAACCATTTCTTGCAGTGTGGTTGATGCATTGGAAGCTTCATGTAGGTCAGCAATAACAGGTGCAGTCATACGTAGGCATGCTTGGCTGAAGGAACAAACTCTGCCAGATCATGTTAAAGCAAAGCTTCTGGATGCGCCACTGGAAAAGCAAAAGTTATTTGACTCCACTGCTCAGGAGGTCTTAAAGAAATTTGAGGAAAAGGCTAAATCTGTACAGTCAAAGATTTTCTCCAGGTCCAACCACCAAGATTCAGCAGAAATTGGCCTTCTAAGAATTGGTCCTTTCCAGACACAGAGAGATTTCAAAGAGGCGAGAACAGGCGTGCCAGAGGTAGAGGGCAAGCTAGAGGCTCCTACAGAGGACGTCAATGGCAGCCTCCTAACCAGAGAGGTAGTGCAGGACCTACAACTGCTGCACCAGGACAGACTCAATGACTTTACCTTGACCCCGCCAACCAGGGCTCAATTGGAAGCACCTTTGGGCGGAAAGCTATCCTTATTCTCAAAAAATTGGCACAGTATTACAAGGGACAAATGGACACTGCAAATAATAGACAAAGGATACAGGTTCCATTTCCATACATTACCAAAAAGAAAAGGCATGCCAAACCTGCCACCGAATCAAAGGGCAGAGGCTTTGAAACAAATTTCCAACCTATTGCAAATGAAAGCTATAGAAAAGGTTCCTCTCACAGAACAAGGCCAAGGATTTTATTCCAGACTATTCCTTGTCCCAAGAAAAGAAAAACAATGGAGGCATATTCTCGACTTGTCCGCACTGAATACTTGTCTCATTGTGCCAAAATTCAAAATGCTGACCTTACAGCAACTCCTTCCCATGCTGGGCAAGGGGTCTTGGCTGGTAACTCTAGACCTCAAGGAGGCATACCTGCATGTCCCTATCAGACAAAGTTGCAGAAGACACCTCAGATTTCTTGCAGGTTCAGAGCATTATCAGTTCTCAGCGTTGCCCTTTGGCTTATCTACTGCGCCCAGAGTATTCACGAAATGCCTGGAATCAGTAATTGCACACTGCAGACTTCAGGGGATTCAAATATACCCATATCTGGACGACTGCCTTATACAAGCGGACAGCCAACAAACTTTGGTAAAACACTTGAATTATGCCATCCGCCTACTTCAGGCCATGGGATACACAGTCAACATTCACAAATCAAGACTTGTTCCATCCCAAAGAATAACTTTTCTGGGTGCAAAACTAGATACAACCACCCAAATGGCTTTTCTCACAGAAGAAAAACAAAGACAACTACCGGACTATTTCGAAAATCTGACAAAACAAACTCAGCTGACTGCAAGGAAAATCCTGCAGACCCTGGGTTACATGGCATCTTGCATTCTTCTGATTCCACAAGCAAGGCTGCATATGAGGAAACTACAATGGTACCTAAGGAGTCTATGGTCTCAGCACAGTCACAGCCTAGAAGCTTTGATACCGCTCATTCCATGCCTTCAAAAGGAATTTCTGTGGTGGGCTCAAGCAAGCCAGTCAAACAGGGGTCTGCCCTTCAGCAAACCAATAACCAGCCAAACCATTACAACGGACGCTTCAGACCATGGATGGGGAGCACACATGGAGGGCAGATGCATTCAAGGTCTATGGTCACAGAAAGAATTGTGCATGCACATAAACCAAAAGGAAATGCTGGCAGTGATACATGCAATCGAGGCCTTCAAACACTTTCTGCATCAAGGCCACCTGCTAATAAGGACAGACAATACTACAGTTATGTGGTACATAAACAAGCAAGGAGGTACCCATTCCTACCCTCTTTGCAGGCTAGCAGTGAATCTTTGGGAACTTTCCCTAAAACTCAATATAGAGCTGCAATCCCAGTTTGTGCCAGGAAAAGACAATATACTGGCGGACAGCCTAAGCAGAAATATCATGGATCCACACGAATGGATGCTGCACCCAGACATCTTCCTTCAGATAACACAATCATGGGGGAGGCCGGACATAGATCTTTTTGTCTCCCACCACAACCATCAGCTGAAGAAATTCTGCTCAAGGACATACCACCCACAAGCATGGAAAGTGGACACCCTCTCTTTCAGCTGGAATACTCTAACAGTGTATGCATTTCCACCTCTTCCATTAATGACCAAGGTCTTACTGAAGATCAGGACAGAGCAACCAAAAGTGATTCTGATAGCTCCGGACTGGCCAAGACAGCACTGGTACCCACTGTTAAAGAGCATGTCACGCACGAAACCATGGCCTCTACCACAATGGCCACTTCTGCTGACACAGCACAATTACAAAACTGCACTCCAGCCTGAAAACCTTGCAGCTGACAGCCTGGAGAATACCTTGACTCCTCACCAGGATAAGCTATCCAAGAGAGTGAAGGATATCATCATGGAAACTCGCCAGCCTTCCACAAGAAAGGCATATTCAGCAAAATGGAAAAGATTTCGCACTTGGAGCACCACAAAGGGCCTAGATGCGACAGTGATGAACATGGCACATATCCTGGAATACTTGGCAGAAATGCTCCACAATGGCCTTCCTTACTCTTCCATAAAAATTCATGCTTCAGCAATTTCAGCAGAATACAATACTGATCCACCTGTCTTCTCTCATCCTCTCCTAAGGCAGTTTCTAAGAGGAATTAAAAACATCAATCCTCCAAGGAAGCCACCAGTGCCTACATGGGACCTTAACTTCATGTTGGAACATTAACTCTACCTCCCTTTGAACCAGCAGCATCTTCAGAACTACAGTTCCTGTCTTGGAAGACTGCCTTCCTTCTGGCCATAACCTCAGCAAGAAGAGTATCTGAGTTGCAGGCCCTCATGGCAGTACAACCATTTCTTATTTTTCATCAGGACAGAGTCTCATTGCGAACCAATCCTTCATTCATGCCAAAGGTGGTATCCAGGGTCTCATTGAACCAAGCTATTCACCTGCCTACCTTCTTTCCAAATCCACAAAACAAAGGGGAGAAACTTCTGCATACCCTGGACATTCAAAGACAGTTGCACTACTACTTGGACAGAACTAAGACTTACAGAAAAACTGACCAGCTGTTTGTAGTATATGCTGCTAGTGTACAAGGAAAAGCAATTTCCAAACAGACAATTTCAAAATGGATAGGGAATTGCATTCGATTCTGTTACTCTTTTCATGGAAAAACTGTGCCAGCTAACATTAGACCTCATTCCACCAGAGCCACAGCCACCTCCACAGCTTTCTTAAGAGGGGTGGCTACCAAGGACATTTTAGAAGCTGCTACATGGAGCTCCGTGCATACATTTTCCAAGCATTACAACTTACCCTTATATTCCAGATCCAGAGCAGGCTTTGCTACGGCAGTCCTGCAGGGCATTTTAGCTACACCATCCTTTTCTTAGATCCTACCACCCCCAGATTGGCTATGGTATTCTACCCATATGTTAGGACTGCAGATGCATCCTTGAAGGACAAAGTACAGTTTTGTACCTACCATAAATGTAGATGTCCGATAGGTATGCATCTGCAGTCAGGTTTACCCTCCCTTCTTCCCCTCTGTGGTATTTCTTGGGTGCTTATCCCCCTCATAGCTAGCTGGGGTTATCTATTATGGTGTATTTGTTTTATATTTCTGTGCATGTTTGGAATTTATTGCATCTCTCCAAATTTAGCCTTCCTTAGAGGGCACCTGGCATCTGGGGCAAGAAAAACCGAGGAAGATGGCATCGGCTGACTTTTTTATACCCCAGGTGCTCTGACGTCGGGGAAAGGGCGACATCAGCCAACGCCGGACCCAGACTTTGGAATCCGGCCGACCGAAGGGCTGCCTGAGGTAGGACAACCCATATGTTAGGACTGCAGATGCATACCTATCGGACATCTACATTTATGGTAGGTACAAAACTGTACTTTCTTCGTGTTTCACTGTTGTAGTCATTACATTTGGGTAATCTACTTGCAGGTTGACCTCAGTCGGCCTGATTAACAAAGTCTTGGGTCCTGCGTCAGTTGCTGTCCCTTCTTCCGTGACATCAGGTCGTCAGGGGTATAAAACATGCTGCCGACGCCATTACATCAGTCTTTCTTGCTGTGCGGTGCCCGAAGCAGTCTGCAAGTGCTGGTTGGCCAACTCCTGAAATTTTCGTTTTCGAGTTTCAGAACCGAAGTCTTCAACTAAAAGCTAGAAACTTTTTCTTGCTCCTTTCCGATGTCAGTAAAAGTTAATAATTGCATTACTTGTGGAAAGCAAATACCTCATAAAGATTTTCATTCGTACTGTATTCCTTGCCTAGGCCCTAACTTTCACAGCCCCTGATACCCATCACTTCTGATTCGCAAGCCTCTATTGAGACCCATTCGGAGTCCGGCATGCCTTGAGATACTTCAGCTATGGAACCCGCGGATGTCTCTACCTTGCATGGGTTGGAGCCACTGTGCAGGCACTGGCTTCTGAGGGTGTTTTCAGGCCTACAGACTTGCATATTAAATCGATGCCTCCTTCATTACTAAGGCCTATATCTCGATCCATGTATAAAAAAACGACGCCCAGGCCACATACTCAGGCCTCTATGCCTAAAAAACAAATGATAAAAATGGCTGAAGATCTAATAACTCTAATCAGGGGTAGCCAACCCCCCCCCCCCCCTCTAAGAGTCCTAGGGTAGAGCTTGATTGAGTCTTCTGATCAAGATTCTGTTTTTTCTAACTCTTCTGATGACCTGGATTTGTCTTTACCTACTTATGAGGATTCTGATGCAGAGGACTCCATTCCCTCTGCGTCCCCTCCCGAGGATTTTTCTTTTGGGGAAACCTTACATACTCTAAGGGAGCATTTTCACTGGGAAAGCCAGGAATTTTTTGATTAAAAAAAAAAAGGCTTAGGGATTTCCTTCTCCTACCTCAGCATAGGCCTTTGGCTATTCCTCCTGTACTAGACATTGTTGATTATGCTTTCTCGGAATCCAGTTTAGCTCCTGATTCCCTGCCTCCTGCTGCCAGTAAACCTGACAAATACTACAGGGTCCCAGAGACCTACAAGTTCCTTTTCAAAGGCATTAAGGCTTCTACTATAAAAAATCCTACTCCTTCTGATAGAGACTCCAGGGCGCTGGATAGATGGGGGAAAAAGGTTTAGACTTCAGCAACTTTGTCAGTTAGAGCTTTAAACTGCCAATTTCGTATGTTAAAATATCAGCAACGTGTTATTGGACTGCTTAAACAGAAAATGATGATGATTCCTGACTTTGTGGAAAATAAAGGCTTACAGGATTTAATGCATTCTGCTGAACAAGTTGGAATACACGCTTTGCAATGTGGTTTTGACTCTTTAGAGGCCTCTTGCAGGGCTGATGTTACTGGGTCTGTGCTTAGAAGGCATGCTTGGCTTAAGGAGCAATCTTTGCCTGATCATGTTAAAGCTAAATTGTTGGATGCTCCTTTAAATCAGGACCACCTGTTTGGCAACAAGGCTGAAGAAGTTCTTAAAAAGATGGAAGATAAAGCTAAATCTATGCAAATTGTTAAAGGTTTTTACAAGTTCAGACTCCTAGATTTAGTAGGCACTGGCCTTCTAAGAATTGGTCCTTTCCAGCCCCTTCCAGGTCTTCTCAAGCCAAACCCAGACATAGCAGAAACCCCAGGTTTCAGTCCCAGGGGGACTTACAGAACTAAGCAGTGGGGGGCCTCCATTTCCTGGGAATAAAAAGACACCCCCTATGGTAAACTGTCTCAGTGACTTCCTTTTAAAATTTCCAAGCACTTGTCTTCTGATTTCCCCTTTGGGGGTAAAGATTGCTCTTCATGCAAAGAACTGGGAACTCATTACCCAGGACAAATGGGTTTTAAATATAGTGTCCCAGGGATACAGATTTCACTTCCACATGTTGCCAATGCCAAGTGGGTGGCCGGACCTTCTCCTAAATCAGTGAGCAGAGGCTCAAAAACAAGTACTTTCTCTCTTAAGCATGGGGGCTAGTCAACTGGTACCAGAAGAGGAAAAGGGACAAGGCTTCTACTCCAGACTTTTCCTGGTACCCAGAAAAGACAAATCATGGCATCCAATCCTGGACCTGTCTACTCTAAACACCTTTCTGGAGATTCCAAAATTCAAGATGCTGACTCTTCACCAATTACTTCCTATGCTAGGCAAAGATGCCTGGTTGGCAAAGCTAGATTTAAAAGAAGCATACCTGCACATCCCATTCAGGGAATCTTGCAGAAAATGCCTACGCTTCAAAGCAGGCTACAGGCACTATCAGTTCTCTGCACTGCCCTTTGGCTTATCTACTGTGCCCAGGGTATTCACAAAGTGCCTAGCTCCAGTTATTCCATTTTGCAGGCAAAGAAGTATTCAAATATACCCATACCTGGACGATTGTCTAATTCAGGCAGAAAGCCAGGGCATACTTTTGAATCATCTGGCATTTGTAAAAAGGGTTCTAACTTGTCTGGGGTACACCATAAATGAAAAGAAATCACAACTGCTACCCTGTCAACAAATTCCATTCCTGGGAGCAAGCTTGAATACAACTTCCCAGATGGCTTACCTCACGCCAGAAAAGCAAATTCATTTGACAACCTACTTCAAACACATGGCCACAAAAACCCTGCTATCTGCAAGACAAATACTGCAAGTTTCGGGGTTCATGGCCTCCTGCATTCTTCTAATTCCATATGCAAGACTGCATATGAGGAAACTACAGTGGTATCTAAAACGCCTATGGAGTTAACATTCTCACATCCTGGAAACAATGATTCCTGTCATACCTTGCGTACACCTAGAGTTCCTTTGGTGGGCAGAGGCCTACCATCAAAACGAGGGACTACCTGGCACACCACCCCCTGCCACCCAAACCCTAACAACAGATGCATCAGACTATGCATGGGGGGCTCACCTGGCAGGGAAGTGCATTCAGGGCAAATGGAACCCAAGTCAAATGCATTTGCATATCAATCAAAAAGAAATGTTAGCTGTACAGAATGCTCTGACAACCTTCAAGGACTACATTCTTCCAGGACAACTAATGGTAAAGATGGACAACACCACGGTTATGTGGTACATAAACAAGCAGGGGGATACACATTCTTACCCCCTCTGCAGACTAGCCGTGGCATTGTGGAACACAGCCTTGAGCTACCAAGTGCACCTACAAGCTAAATTATTGCCAGGAAAATTAAATACACTGGCAGACAGACTAAGCAGAAACCTCATGGATCCACACGAATGGAAACTGGAACCAAGGATTTTCAACATGTTGACAAGCGAATGGGGGAGTCCGGGTATAGACCTGTTTGCCTCCTCCTGAACTACAATTGGACAAATTTTGCACAAGGACTCTCCACAAACAAGCATGGAAAGTGGATGCTCTGTCCTTCAGCTGGAAAAACGTCTGTCTATGCCCCCCCCCCCTGCCTCTGCTCTCCAAAGTACTACTAAAAGTCAAATAGGAGAAACCAAGAATGATTTTTATTGCTCCAGACTCGCGTCACCAACACTGGTATTCCCTCCTGCGCAGTGTGTCACGGTTACCTCCATGGCACCTTCCTCAGACTCCTTCCCTGCTGTCTCAGCATGAGAACCAGATTCTGCACCCTGAACTTCCAATACTGAACCTTGCAGCCTGGCTTATTACTTAAACTCTCCCTTACCATCCCTCAGCAAACCTGTGATGGATATCATCTTAGAGGCAAGGAGGCCTAGTATTAGAAAATCTTATGCTGAAAAATGGAAAAGATTCTGTGCCTGGAACCAGTCTCAAGGGATGAGCACAGCAGCGCCCAATTTACCTCAGATTTTACAATACTTAACTGAGATGCTTCACAAGGGCCTGTCTTTTTCCTCTATTAAAATCCACACTTCAGCCATTTCAGCTCATTATAACACAGAACCTCCCCTCTTCTCTCATCCACTACTCACAGTACCTCAGAGGGCCAAAACTTTGAGACCAGCCCAGGAGAGCTCCAACCCCAGCCTGAGACCTTAACTTTGTATTGGAGAAACTCACTCTACCTCCTTTCGAGCCAACTGCTACTGCAGACTTAAAATTTCTTTCTGGAAAACAGTTTTCCTTTTAGCAATCACTTCAGCTAGAAGGGTATCTGAATTACAGGCCCTTACGGCAGTGGAGCCTTTCATCATCTTTCATGCGGACAGGGTGTCACTCAGAAGCAATCCATCCTTCATGCCCAAGGTGGTATCCAGTGTGGCTCTTAATCAGTACATTCATTTGCCAACCTTCTTTCCCAATCCACAGAACAAATGGAATGGATTCTGCATTCCTTGGATGTGCACAGACAACTTAGATGCTACTTGGACAGGACTAAACCTTAAAGAAAACCTGAACAACTGCTGGTAGCGTTTGCTGCAGGGGCAGAGGGGATGGCTATTTCAAAACAAACCATTTCTAAATGGATAAGCCATTGCATTTATTTCTGCTATAAGCACCATAGGAAACCAATCCCTCAGGGGATCAGATCTCACTCCACCAGGGCTACATCTACTTCTACAGCCTTTCTCAGAGGCGTGCCTACCAGGGACATCCTAGAAGCTGCTACCTGGAGTTCTGTACATACTTTCACCAAGCATTATCATTTTCCAATTTTCTCTAAATCCAGAGCTGGCTTTGCCACTGCAGTCTTGCAGGGCTTTGTAGCTGGCCCTAATGCTAACTAAACTCCTCCTCCCAACCATGGCTTTGGGAATCTATCCAAATGTAATGACTGCAACAGTGAAACATGAAGAACATAGTACAGTTGTATATACTTACCATAAATGTAGATGTTTGAGTGTATTCACTGTTGCAGTCCTGGTTACCCTCCCTCCTGCCCCCTAACTTTTTTTGGCTATACCTCTTTCCTTTACTATGCTTAAAAGCATTTTTGGTATATTTGCTTTTTTGTTGGAGGTATACCTTTGTGTTTTTACGTTTAATTACTCCCCATTAGGGGGGCACCTGACATCTTGGGCAAGAAAAACTGATGTAATGGCGTCGGCTGCATGTTTTATACCCCTGATGACCTAACGTCATGGAAGAAGGGACAGCAACCGATGCAGGACCCTAGACTTAATCAGGCCGACTGAGGGCAACCTGCAAGCAGATTACTCAAATGTAATGACTGCAACAATGAATACACTCGAACATCTATATTTATAGTAAGTGTACACAACTGTACTTTTCTGTACTTGGATGATTGGCTCCTGACTGCCACCACCGAGCATCTACTTACCCGAGCAAGAGACACAACCATCCACCTTTGTTCTCATCTAGGCATTACAATTAATTTTGAAAAGTCTGCCTTGTTGCCATCACAACATATTGTATTTATAGGAACAGACTTAAACACAAGAGAAATGATAGCCAAACTTCCTCCCGACAGGATGCAAATCCTATGCAAACAAGTGCAGAACATCCTCACAATGAAAGAAGGTACAGGCAAAGGTTGTTCTAAAAATCTTGGGTACCATGGCGGCAGCAATAATCTTGGTACTGCTCGCACACTTACACATGAGAGTTCTCCAGTGGTTACTTTTCACCCAGTGGTCCATGCAGGAACTGCCCATGTCCCACAAGATTAATATAATGGAATGCTAAAAGAGAGACCTCTGCTGGTGGCTTCATTCTTCTCAGGTGGTTCTGGTCCGACAGTTCACCCCCCCTCAACCATTAGCTACAGTGACCATGGACACCTCCCAGATAGGATGGGGTGGGGAGGCATTATCTGGGGAATATGGTCCAAGGAGTTTAGTAGGAATACGAGAACCACTTGCCTATCAATGTCCTAGGGATGAGAGCGGTGCTGTTGGCGTTGCAGGCATTTCACAGCTCCCTTCCACTAGGAATGACTGCAATCCAGACAGACAATATGTCAGTTGTGTGGTATATAAACAAACAAGGAGGAACCAGATCTTATCCCCTATGTCAAGAGGCTCAAAGAGTATGGCAGTGGGCAGTCTCTTCCCAATGCTTTCTTATAGCAACGCATATCCCGGGGATATCCAACATGATTCCAGACAAACTCAGCAGAGCTATGCTAATGTCTCACAAGTGGTCCCTGAAACAGGAAATTGCAAAACAGATTTTTTGCAAGTGGGGCCAGCCTTGATGTGACCTTTTTGCCACGTGCATGAATGCCAAATTCAGCAGCTACTTTGCCCTGATCCCCCCTCCAGAGGAGTCACAAAGGGATGCACTTGTACACGATTAGACCTCGGGTCTCCTTTATGCCTTCCCTCCATTTCCTTTGATCCCCAAAGTCCTTCAGAAAGCCAACACGTTGAGAAGCAGATTTAATGCTCATTGCCCCATATTGACCTCGACAAATTTGGTTCCCCTTCCTATGGCCCCATCTACAAGAGGATCCATGGATTCTGGAACCAGTTCCAGACCCCCTGACTCATCCATCAGGAATGCTGCATCCCTTGCTCCAAATCCTCAAACTGACAGCTTGGCTGCTCCACTTCCACTCTTAGCCATGCTTCCGAGATATATCCCCCACTGTGAAGCATATTCTGCTCTCATCCCACAAGACGGCAACTAGAAAGCTTATGCTCGCAAATGGAAAAGGTTTTCCTGTTGGGCTGTCAACAATGACATTGATCCTTTCATGGCTCCTGTAACTTCTATTTTAGACTTTTTAGCTAAACTCTTCAATGAAGGTGCAGCAGCAGCTACCATATGAGTTCAATTAGCTGCTATATCAAGCTACCATATTGGAGAAATGGGATTCAAAATTATGTCCCATAGAGAGTGTGCATAGCCTTTTTGAGAGGTACATTTTTGCTTAGGCCTCCAGTAAAAGAACCACCAGCCCCTTGGGACCTCAGTTTGGCATTGTCCACTGTAATCCTGTCACCATACGAACTGGCTTCATCTTGTCATCTGAAGTTTCTAACATGGAAAACAGTTTTTTTGGTGGCCATCACATCAGCTAGGCAGGTATCAGAATGCCAAACATTGTCTATATGTCCCCCCTACTTGGTTTTCCATAGAGACAGAGTTTCGCTAAGGTCTAATCCATCATTCTTACCCAAATTTGCTCTGAAGAAAACTTGAATCAATTTATTGATCTACCTGTTTACTTCCCAAACTATGGCAACAAGACAGAATATAAATTACACTAGTTAAATGTACACAGGCAATTACGGTTCTACCTTGATAGAACCAAAGGATTTTGGAAATCTGATCAACTATTCATCTCTTTTTCAGATAAAAAGAATGCCACCCCAATATCGAAAGTTACTCAAAGTGGCATACTGATGCCATTACCTATTCGTATACTTCCCAAAACAAACAACTGCCTGGAAAAATAAAAGGTCATTCAACAAGAGCCATGGCAACCTTATTTGCCTTTCAGGCTAGACTACCTATGGATGCAATTTGTGCTGCAGTGACATGTGTAAAACCTCATACCTTTATCACTCATTACAAACTAGATTTGGCCTCCCAGACCAAGACTTCATTTGGATCCACTGTTCTGAAGAGTTTGTTCCCTTGACCCAAGAAAGAAGGTGCTGGGGACACTGTCCCAACCAGCAAGAATGAAGGCAAGCTAGAACAACATAACATAAAGAAGTTATGTACTCCCCTTAACGTTCCATGTTTGTTGTCCATCTCGCTTTCATTCTTGCTTCCCACTCTCCTTCCCCCAACCTTCGCTCCTGGAGGATCAAGAGGCTTCTGCCAAATTTGGAACTTACGTTCTCTGATTTCCTTCTTAGTCCTAGGTGGAGTATTTGCAAACAAGATCTGGGTAATCTCCCTAAGCATGATGGGATAGGGTATTGCCTCGAGCCAGTAGAAGCTTTCGAGCTTTAGTATAGGCCGTTTTGGAACCAGTTCTCTGTTCCAAACCCAACCAGCAAGAATGAAGGCGAGATAGACTAGTTTTCTAAGTTTATAACAGCAATATTTAAAAAATGTCCTCATTATTGATGGCCTTTTCTAGATTTTATGCTGTAAGAGTTTGAGAGGTAAGGCTGGCACGAAGAGAGCTGGACAATTCTTGGATCCAGTGCCTTCGGATCTGGAAATGTTGGGAAAGTATAGGTCTCTCTGATTCCAAAGCAGCCCTCAGAGCCAACGATCCCTCTGTTTGTTGCTTTTTGCTCCTTCATACCTTTCATCTGTAGACTTTTTTTTGCATATCACTGGGACACTAAATATGGTGTACTTTGAGTTTTGTACTTCATATCCTTTACAGAATACAATTTTACCCAAATGGTTATTCTAGCTGTTTACTAAGATTATAAGAGCAATATTTAAAAATCCTACCCTATTTTGGGGACTTTGTCCACCGGTGTCTTAGACTTTTCCAGATTTCATGAGCTAAGAGGTTGAGGGGTATGACTTTCTTTTCTCCTTTCAGAAGGCATGGTGGCTCAGTTAAAAAAAAAAAAAAAAAAGTGCCTCTAAGCTCTCTATAGGCAGATATTTTTGACACTGAATTCCCAATACTGCCTGGGTAGAGTTTACATGTTTCTTTATGGCTGTAAGTTTAAACCTGCATAGAGGTCTGGTCGGTCTCGCCCTGTCATTGCTCTGTGAGTCTGTTTTTTCTTTCCTGTCACAAGATATACAGGTTTGCCTCAGAGGCTTACTTCTAATCCTCAGTTATGATCCCCTACACAACTTTGTTCTGGTTTCCTTTCATTATGGTGAGCCTGGGACACAAGGTTATTGGATTGATTAGTCCCCAGTCTTCCTGGATCTGTTCTGCCCTCACAGAAACATCCACCATGGAGTCTGTTTTTCTCCCTAGGGCTAAGGTTCTGGACGAACCCTGCCCTCCTTCCATAGGAGTCTTTGGCTTGACAGAGTGAGAGAGAGCTTTCTCACCCACTTTTTAAAACTCTATTTTTTTTTTTTAGTGGCTATGACTTCCTTCTTACTGGAATTATTCTACCAGAATTATCTTTTCCCCGGGGATTTTACCCTCTGAGTACACTGCCTAGGAGAGTACATTTGAAGTCCACTATTTTATCTCCATGGAGGAAAGGAGGATTGTCCTAATTTTTTTTTCCCGATGGCATCTTTGGAGTGTAGTAATCTCCTTGTTTGGGCCCTCTGTCAAATACGTATTTACCTGCAGAGAGCAGGAAGGAAAACATGATTCCAGGAACCCCAGGATCTTTTCAAGGTCAACACGAGGACACTTCCTTCTGAGTAGGAGGGGACAGTTCCTATAGTAGATGCCACCCCACAGGTCGGGGGAGGGGGGGTCCGCAGAACCAGGGACCCTATCAGCAAACTGATGTGTTCCCGACTGTCCATTCCTTGAGGCAGTTTGGGGGTCATGCTTCATTTCACCTGGACACCTGAGTCAGTCTGACAAACAGTGCCTGGGTAATCCAAAAAGGCACTAAAGCCATCAAGCAGAGGCACACAGACTTCTCAGTGAATCGATCCAGAGGTGCCAAAAGTCTAAAAAACTGAATTTATTTAGCCCTTTCTTTTCTCTCCAGATAGAAACTTCATCAGAATACAAAAAACATTACACCCTAGTCTCACTTTAAAATCCCTCCAAATTACAAATTAACCAATCAAAGCTGTTTAAAAGCTACTTAAAGAAATACTTGAACTGTTTAAAGAAATGGACACTAAAGAATATTTTTACATTTCTAAATGTTTCAACTTTAACAATTAATATAGCGGGTTTCAGTAATACCTGGCATTTTTGTAGCATTTAATTTCAGCTGCCATTTTAATTCACATATTAACAAGTGATCATCTGTACAAAAACCTCTCTGATCTTTCACAACTTGCTCAAGAACAAAAAACTTGAGTGTAATGGTTGTTCAGTAAGATGCCGTGCTAAAGCATTTTTAACATCTTGATGTTATGTAGTCCTATCTCACCATAATTCTTGCTGGATGGGTTCAGAGCTGATATTCAGCTCCGACTCTGCCTATACCAAAGCTCGAGAGCTTTTTACTGTCTCGAGGCTAGCCCCTATCCCATGGTGCCGCATGACAATTTCCCAGATCTCGTTTGCCGAGAAAGCTTCGAAGTTGTGTCTTACTGGCTCGTTGGCTAAGTAGAACGATTTTTTTACTTATTTAGTTGTTTTCTGTCATATAAATATCTTAATAGTTTCTTCTGTGTTGTGTGCCTGTTTTTTGAAAGTTTTCAACCCCTATTCCCCCCTTAGGACTGTGCGGCCCATTTAAATTAGAAGGCCGTAGTGCCCATTTAAGTTAGAAGGCCTTTCCTCCCTGTGTGTGTGTGACTGTTATAAAAAAAAAAAAAAACTTTCTCTTTCACTTTCATTTTTTAGTCTTTAACTATGTCTAAAGATAAAGATAGGGATCACAAATGTCTCTTGCAGACAGCCACACCAGTTGCGTATATTGTCTGGGTGAAGCCCATTTACAGGAACCTTGCACCTTCTCTCACGCTTTTAGTACAAGAGTATTAAATGAAAGGAAAAGAAAGCTTATTGACAGGGGTCTCATGACCAGTTCCTTCCAGAAACAGCTGGAACTTGGTCAGGCAGCTCCAAAATCTTCAAAGAGAAAATCATCGGCCCCGACTTCGGAGCCGACCAAAAAGTCTAAAGTGTCGGAACCAAGGAGTTCCAGTTCTGACTCTGCTTCATCCTCGGTGCAGTCTATTCCATCGATTCCGAGACGGTCTTCGGTACCGAAGGTTTTGCCTGACATCGAGACTGTATCTCCTATTTTGAGATCTCCTATTTTGGAGAGAAGGAGTTCTCCTTCAATCTCCACCAGATCCTCCAAGACTATCAGATGAGGACATTGAGAGGGTGGTGAAGAGGTTGCTTTCGGATCCAGCACTGGCTAGAAAATTGACCCCTCCAGACCCCCGTACTGATCACTGTTCCTCCTCCGACTGCTTTGCTCTTGGAGCCTATTACGTCACGTTCCTCTGTCTTCAACCCTTCGGCTCTGGGGATTCAGCCTGTTTCCTCGGACTCAATTACTCTATCATCGATGGCTCAGTCTGAAGCCGAGGGTTCTGGGAGCTGACACTCTCGTGTCGACTCCGAGGGGGACAGTCACCCTGGGTTCTCTTCGGAACTGACCCTCCCTCTCGGAGCCTCGGCTTGATTCAGCTCGGCTCCCACTTCTGCTTCGGAGCCGTTCCCTCTTGCTAGGAGTCAACCATCCGCCCCCTCGGAGCGGAGGTCTTCGGAGTGGGGTGGGGAGGCTTTCGAAGCCATAGAGAAGGCTTTATCCTCTGCCAAAGCCATTCCTTTGGAACACGTGTCCCACCAGCAGCAGGCACCAACCTCTTCCCCCCTTCCACCCCCACATCTTAGGGAACCAGAGGCCCAAGTATCCCCCATTGGAGGTGCCCCTCTTCTGAGACCTCCTCAGATTATCCCACTGGAGAGCTCCCTCTGAAGAGGTTATGTAAGAGGAAACATGTCGACTCCCCTGAGTCTGTCACATCAGACACTGATTTAGAGGAATCAGAAGGGTCACTTAGATCTCCCTCTGAGGATGTCTCCTTCTCTGACATCCTAGAAATCCTTAGACAGAGGGGTGATTGGAAGACCTCTAACCCAACTGAGGATGAATCAGTGTATCTTGAGGCTTTTGGCTCCCGACCTTCCACCTCTTGGGTGACACCGTCTTATGACCTTTTGGGTGTCATTTCACAGAAAGCATGGACCTCTCCAGATTCAGTGGAAGCCATCCCGAGGAGGCCAAACAAATTTATGACAGCACCTGAGGACAAGTCTTTCCTTAGCAAGGGAGTTCCAGTTGATGCTATGGTGGTAGCAGCGGCCACCAAGAAGGAATTATCTGAGACGTCTTCTAATATCCATCCTCCTAACAAGGAGTCCAAGATGATGGATAGGGACGGGAAGCGTACTTTTTCTTCAGCGGCATTTACACTAAGATTGCTGAATTACCCGACTCATTTCACTCATCTTCAGAGGGATCTGAAAGAGTTAGGAGATACCCTCCAGGGTTCAGTAGCTTCGGGTTTCATGGACAAGGTTTCTGAGCAGCTCTCCACTCTTACTTCCATAGCTAACTCCTCCATGAGGCTAATCTCATATGCGGCAGATGGTGTGAGCAGGGCAGCCGCAGCAGGAATAGCTCTCAGGAGACATTCGTGGATGCATCTTTGTAATTTTACAGAATCCTTCAAGTCTTCCTTCACTAACGTTCCCTTTGATGGTTCATCTCTTTTTGGAACCCAAGTGAAAGAGACTTTGATTAGGTGCAAGCAGGAAGGAAAAACCTTATCTGCCGTTGGAGTCCGTTTCTCTCTCCTGTCCAGACCCTATCCCAAGGGTAATACAGGAGGGAAAATGTGGTTCTGCAAATCCCAGAAAGGTTTCCTTCAGGCATAAGGTCAACCCTCCCCCAGGGGCAGAGGGGGAGGATATAATGGAAGACGCTGCCTCGCGGCAGAGGAGGTCCACAACATCAGGGAGACAGAGAAACTTTCTCTGATCGTCCCTTTCATCGTCCCTGAGGGGATCCATCTCTGGAGGCGGTCGGGGGCGTATATCGCTGTACCCAAGCGCCTGGCTATCACTCAAGATCGTTTGGTACACATAGTAATATCCAGAGGTTACCTGATTCCCTTTATTTCCAAAACCCCAACAAACCAGTCTCTTCCAGATGTACCACCCATCCAACTAGACCGTGCAACATCAGAGGTCATCTCGTTGCTTCAAAAAAAGTCATCCAAGAAGTCCCTGCAGAGCAAGTAGGATCTGGAACTTACTCTTGAGTCTTTTTAGTTCCAAAAAAGACAGGGGACTGGAGATCAATTCTAGATCTCAGCAGGCTCAACAAGTATGTAAGAAAATCAAAGTTACGAATGGTCACTCTCTAGTCGATATTTCCCTTTATCGGGAAAGACAACTGGATGTGCTCAATCGATCTCCATGATACGTACTACCACATCAAAATGGACAGGCGCTCCAGGAGACACTTAGGCTTTTGGCTGGGAGCCAGCCATTTTCAATTCAGAACACTGCCCTTTGGCCTCACTACAGCCCCCAGAGTGTTTGCCAAATGCATGGCAGTGGTAACGGCTCACCTGAGATGTCAAGGATTCCAGGTGTTTCCATGCCTAGACGACTAGCTCCTCACTGCTACCACCAAGCATCAACTTATAAAAACCAGGAATGAGACTCTGTCCTTGTGCTCCAGCCTAGGCATTACTGTCAACTTGCAAAAGTCAGTCTTATTGCCCTCACAGCATATTGTATATCTAGGCTCAGAAATAGACACAACCACCATGCTAGTAAAGCTAACACAGGAAAGAGTGGAATCTCTTCACAGTCAGATCAGATCCTTGTTAAACAGAGTCCAGGCCAGAGTAGTCCTTCAAGTCCTAGGGATTATGGCTTCCGCCATCTTATTAGTTCCTCTTGCTCGTCTGCATATGAGGATTCTCCAATGGATGCTGTTTGCACAATGGTCGATGCAAGACCTTCCATTGTCTCACCAGATATAATAAACGCATGCAAAAGGGAACTGACATGGTGGTTACACACGAAACAACTTGTCCTAGGTTGACCACTTGTTCCGCCCCAAGAGAAAGCAGTTTTGACAACGGACGCTTCCCAGATATGGTGGGGGGGGCATTATCTGGGAAAGACAGTCCAAGGTACTTGGCAAAACCACAAGAACAACTTGCACATCAATGTTCTGGAGATGAGAGCAGTGCTATATGCATTGCAAGCACTTCACAGCTCCCTTCCCACTGGAACGATTGCAGTTCAGTCAGACAACATCTGTCGTGTGGTACATAAACAAGGGGGAACCAAGTCTTACCCGCTTTGCAGAGAGGCCTTAGGAGTTTGGAAATGGGCAATGCATACTCAGTGCTTCCTGATAGCAATGCATATCCTGGGGAAATCCAATGTAATAGCGGGCAAACTCAGCCGAGCAATTCTGATGCCTCACGAGTGGTCCCTGAATCTAATGGTTCTGAAAGAGATCTTTCACAAATGGGGCCAGCCTTGCTGCAATCTATTTGCCACTCACCTGAATACCAAATGCAGCAGCTACTTTGCCCTCATTTCCCATCCGGGGATGTCGCCCAGGGATGCTCTAGTTCATGATTGGCCCCCGAGACTTCTCTATGCCTTTCTTCCCTTTCCACTCATACTTAAAGTAATACAGAAAGCAAGACAGTTGAGGAGTTCCTTGATCCTCATTGCTCCTTACTGGCCTCGACAAGTTTGGTTTCCTTTCCTGTGGCCCTGCCTTTTGGAGGAACCATGGATTCTGGATCCATCTCCAGATCTGATTCATCAGTCGGGACAGTTCCACCCCCTCCACCCACACCCTCAAATTGACAGCATGGCTGCTCCAATTCCAGGTATAGCCAGGTGCATTCCCTTATCCCCAACGGTCAAGCACATCCTAATTTCATCCCATAAAACTTCCACTCAGAAACTGTAGTCTAGCAAATGGAAAAGGTTTTCCCTTTGGGCTACAAACCGGGGCTTAGATCCATATTCAGCTCCTTTAGAATCCATTTTATCCTTCCTAACAATAATTTTTCATGAAGGAGCGGCAGCCACTACAGTTAGAGTTCAATTAGCTGCCATTTCCAATTTCCATTTTGGTTTCATGGGAAATCCAATCATGCAACACTCCCTCTGTAAAACCTTCTTAAAAGGAGTTTGTCTTCTTAGGTTCCCAATAAAACAACCTTTAGAACCCTGGGACTTAAATTTAGTCCTCTCATCTTTGAAGTCTGCACCCTTTGAACCATCCTCGTCGTCAGACTTAAAATTGTTATCATGGAAAACCCTGTTCTTGGTAGCTATAACATCGGCTAAGAGAGTCTCGGAACTTCAAGCCCTAACTATTCGATCTCCTTACATTATCTTTCACAAGGATAGAGTCTCTTAGGGCAAACCTTTCCTTTCTCGTTAAGGTATGCTCAGAACACAACCTGAATACTACCATTGAGCTACCTGTGTTTTTTCCAAACCACTCTAATAAATTAGAGTATAGACTTCACCAACTAGATGTCCACAGGATACTCAGATTCTATATACACAGGACCAAAGAATTCAGGAAATCTGATCAACTTTTTGTTTCCTTTTCTGACAAAAGGAAAGGCTTACCTGTTTCAAAAATTACTCTTTCAAATTGGTTTTCGGATTGCTTCTCCTTTGCTTATCAACAAGCTGGTAGACAATTACCATTAAAAGCTAAAGGTCACTCTACTAGGGCTGTAGCTACTTCATGCGCCTTTAGATCTAAGCTCCCAATTGATACTATTTGTGCAGCAGCTACTTGGGCAAGACCACATACATTTGTCACTCATTACAAATTGCATTTGTCCTCCCGGAACAGGTCATCCTTTGGGTCCACTGTGCTGAAGAGTCTCTTTGCTTTAGCCACCCAAGATAAAGGTGCTAGGGACGCTGTCCCATCCAGCAAGAATTACGGCGAGATAGGACTACGTAACATAAAGAAGTTATGTACTTACCATAACGTTCCATGTTTGTAGTCCATCTCGCCTATATTCTTGCGTCTCTTCCTCCAACCCCCTTCCCTTTTCTGGGGATCTAGTGGACCTCTTTTTGGGGCTGCCTGACTTTGCTCTTTATTGTCCACCTGGAATGGATTATATTTCTAATCCCTTCCTGTATTTTTACAGATTCTTTCTTATTATTATTACCTGATAGTTATTTATTACTTTCTCGCAAACTAAATCTGGGGAATTGCCGTGAGGCACCATGGGATAGGGGCTAGCCTTGAGCTAGTAAAAAGCTCTCGAGCTTTAGTATAGGCCGAGTCAGAGCCGAATATAGTCTCCAAACCCATCCAGCAAGAATATAGGTGAGATGGACTACAAACATGGAACGTTATGGTAAGTACATAACTTCTTTTTTTCTAATATTTAAAGCATGTTCATAACTTTCTTTTAGCTTACTGCTAGATGTTCTTCGTCTTCCATTGCTGCAGTCCTTACAATTGGGTATAGTCCGCATCCAGTCGGCCCGAATACCAGAGTATAAGGCTGACGTCGGTCAGGGCGCATTAGACTGACGTCAGAACGTCAGGGTACTAATGCGCATGACCTGCGTCATATCCTCAGTCTTTTTTGCCGCGTGATCCGATGCAGAAGCAGTTTTGCGAGTGCAGGTTGGCGTTCTGAAATATTTCCGAAGCGGAGTTTCAGACCGAATCAGAGTTGGCTAAGTACCCGTTGGGAACATTTTGGTTTTTCTTGCCTCAGTATTTAACGGATGTCAGAAAAAGTGAATAACTGTATTTCTTGTGGGAAACAAATACCTCATAGGGTTTACCATACATTATGTATACCTTGTTTAGGGCCTGTGCACGACGTTGTTGGTTGCCGCTCTTGTGCTAAGTTTAACAAACGCACTATTAAGAGGAGGTTAGACTGTGCCAGATTAGTGTTTGGGAAGCGTTGCAATTATAGAATGCCGTCGGATGCTCCGGCGCTTCATCCAAGAAGCGCAAGGACAAAACAGTGAAGCCTAGGGTTGATGAACCGGCAGTCCCAGACGTCGGTTCTTTAGATGGCTCAGTGGAGCCAGAGGTTTTGCCAGGAGTTTCTATAGGGTCTCAGGCAGAAACTTTACTGTTACAGGATGTACCCTCTCAGGAGGCAGGCCAGGCTGAGGGGGCTTCTCAGGTAACTATTCTTCCCTCTCTTCCCAAAGTAGTTGGAGCCTCTCCTTCTGTTGCCAAAACTTCTTTTAGACGTTGGCCAACTTCAGCTTCAGTAGGGGCTTCTCCTAGCCTTTCGGGTTCTGTACCTAAGAAACATATGCTTCAAATGGCAGAAGATTTGATTACTATGATTAGAGGTTCTATGGGCCCTCCTGATAAGAGGCCTAGAGTGGAACCAGAGTTTGACAGTTTTGAACAGGGTTCAGGGGCTTCTGAATCTTCTGAAGATTTGCAGGAGTAGTCTCATTATTTTGATTCTAATGAGGTTGATGCCACTCCTTGCTTCTCCTCCTGAGGATTTTTCATTTTCAGAGACTCTGCATTCCATGAGGGAGCACTTTAAATGGGAAGGCCAGGATTACTCTGATGTCAGGAAGAGGCTTAGGGAATTCTTGTTTTTACCCCAGCATAGGCCCTTAGCTATACCTCCTGTGTTGAATGTGGTGGAAGATGTTTTTGCAGAGGCTTCCCTGAACCCTGATTCTTTGCCTCCTGCTCCTGTTAAACCTGATAGGTACTATAGGGTGCCCGAAGCTCATAAGTATTTGTTTAAGAGTCCTAGGGCGGACCCAGAAACTGTTTCTCAGGGGCCTAAAGGTGTTAAGGCCTCTGTGGTTACAAATCCTGTTCCCACTGACAAAGAGGCAAGGCGTTAGATAGGTGGGGTAAGAAAGTGTATACTTCTTCCACTCTAGCCATGAGAGCATTGAATTGTCAGTTTCACATGCTGAAATATCAAAATTATCTCCTTTCACAATTGAAATCTAAGGTGGATGCTTTGGCGGAAGGTATTGATTGTAAAGACTTGCTGGATTTAGTTTATGTGTCTGAACAAGTGGGCAAGCATTCTTTGCAATGTGGTTTTGATGCTGTGCAGGCCTCCTCGAGGGTGGCTGCCACTAGTTCTGTTCTTCGCAGGCATGCCTGGTTGAGGGATCAAAATTTGGCTGAGCATGTTAAGACAAGGATTTTGGATGCTCCTTTACAGTCTGATGTGTTGTTTGGTTCACCTGTGGAAGCAGTTTTAAAGAAAATGGAGGACAAAGCTAAGTCTATGCAAACTGTTAAAGATTTTTGCAGGTACAGCCACGAAGTTTAGTAGAAATTGGCCTGCTAAGGGGTGGACATATCCTGCTTATGATTCCCAGTCTAGGGGTAGGTCTAGGCGTGGTAGGGGCAGGGCTCAAGGTTCTTTTAGGCCTAGAACAGGGAGTTCACCTGCTCAGACTTCTGGTGAGGGCAGGGGTCAGTCCTTTCGTAAACAGACCCAATGACCTGCCTTTTCAGCTGCCAGTAGATTCTCGTCTGGCAGCTCCTTTGGAAGGACAACTGTCTCTTTTCAAAGGAAATTGGGATTTAATTACTCAAGACAGATGGGTGTTGGACATCATTCTACCAGTCCCTGTGTCAAAGGGGCCTAGGATTTTATTCTCATGTTCCTAGTACCAGAGAAGGGGAACACGTGGAGACTGCTTTTGGATTTATCTCTCCTCAACACTTATCTGGACATTCCCAAGTTCAAGATGTTGGCGTTACAACAGCTTTTACCCCTGCTGGGCAAAGATCACTGGATGGTAACTTTAGATCTCAAGGAAGCTTACCTTCATGTGCATATCAGGCTAAGTTACAGGAAGTATCTGCGGTTTCAAGCTGGAGATTCTCATTATCAGTTCTCTGCATTGCCCTTTGGCTTCTCTACTGCCCAGAGTATTCACACAGGTTCTGGCTCCAGTGATAGCTTACTTCAGGCTACAAGGACTTCAAATCTATCCTTATTTAGGCGACTACCTGATTCTGGCTCAAGAAAAGGAAGACCTTCTACAGCATCTGGAATATCTTATAGCAGTGCTAAGATGCCTAGGGTATTCTGTGAGCGAAATAAAGTCCAGTCTAGTACCCTCTCAAGACATGTGCTTTCTGGGTGTGAGACTGAATACAGCAGCCCAGATGGCCTTTTTAACCCCGGACAAACAAAAGAGTCTGTCACTTTACTTCCATCAACTATCTCATCAGTCCGTGCTGACTGCAGAGACAGTCCTTCAAGCATTAGGGTTCATGGCATCTTGTATTCTGGTGCTTCCCAATGCCAAACTGCATATGAGGAAGTTACAATGGTATCTCAAACATGTATGGACACAGCACTGCCAGGATTTAGACACTGTCATTCAAATAATACCTTGCCTTCAAAAAGTATTTTTGTGGTGGGCTCAGGAATGTCACCTAAACAAGGGACTCTCTGTGACCCGGCCAGAGGCGAGTCAGATTTTACCGACAGATGCCTCAGACATTGCTTGGGGAGCTCATCTAACTGTAAAGTGGATACAAGACAAGTGGCCTGCCAGACTACAGCATCTACATATCAACATAAAGGAGATGTTAGCAGTCCAGTTAGCATTGCTGGCTTTCAAGGAGTTACTTCTTCCAGGGCAGGTGTTGATTCTAACAGACAACACAACTGTCATGTGGTACTTCAACAAACAAGGGGAACACATTCTTATCCTCTATGCAGGCATGCAATGATTTTATGGGAGACTGCGCTACGCTTGCACCTAACTCTTCAGGCAAGGTTTCTGCCAGGAGCACAGAACTCCTTAGCAGATGTGTTAAGCAGACAAATCATGGATCCCCACAAGTGGAAACTGGATCTTCATGTATTTCAGAAATTGACAGTGTCATGGGGAACTCCAGACATAGATCTGTTAAGCTTCTCCACTAAACCACCAGCTGCCACAGTTTTGCACAAAGGGGTTTCATCACACAGCTTGGAAAGTGGATGCTCTGTCTTTCAGTTGGACAAACCTTCATCTGTATGCCTTTCCACCTCTGCCTCTTCTTCCAAAGGTATTGTTAAAGGTCAGACAGGACAGGCCAAGGATGATTTTGATAGCTCCAGATTGGCCTCGGCAACACTGGTACCCTCTACTACGGAGTCTGGTAAGACGCCTCCATGGCCTTAACCTTTGATTCCACATCTGTTATCCCAGCAGGACGGTCTTCTGCTCAATGTCAAGCTTCACTCTCTTCCTCTGACAGCCTGGCATATTCTGTGTTGAAACACAGCAGGTCTCAACTTCCTCAACAAGTTTTAAATGTTATTATGGAAGCTAGAAGACCTAGTACAAGGAAAGTGTCAGCAAAATGGAAGAGATTTTTATTTTGGAGTAAAGCAAAGAATTTGGAGATTTCTGAGCCTAATTTGAGTATGGCTCTTCAATATCTTACTGAGTTACTGGACAAGGGTCTGTCCTTCTCTTCCATCAAGATTCATGCTGCAGCAATCTCAGCTCACTATGACTGTGACCCACCATTGTTTTCGCATCCTTTGTTCAAGCAGTTTCTTAGAGGGCTAAGATTATAAGACCCCGGCGTAGAGCTCCTACTCCTGCTTGGGATCACAATTTTCTGTTGGAAAAACTTACTCTACAACCTTTTGAGCCTGCGGCTCCTGCTCAATTGAAATATTTGTCATGGAAGACTGCTTTTTTGTTGGCTATTACTTCTGCAAGAAGGGTGTCTGAGTTGCAGGCCCTTATGGCAGTCGAGCCCTTTTGATTTTCCATAAGGATAGGGTATCATTACGTACTAATCCTTCCTTTATGCCTAAGGTGGTTTCTAGTGTGGCTTTAAACCAAACTATTCATTTGCCTACCTTTTATGCAGACCCCAAAATAAAGGGGAAAAGATTTTGCATACTTTAGATGTACACAGGCAATTGCGTTATTACTTAAGCAGGACTAAGGATTTTAGGCAGTCTCAGCAGTTATTTGTTTCTTTTGCTTTGAGTTATAGGGCAAGCCTGCGTCAAAACAAACTATTTCTAGGTGGATTGGCTTTTGCATTGCATTTTGTTATTCCCATCATGGCAAGGAGGTTCCAGCTGGGATTAGGCCTCATTCCACTAGGGCTACTGCCACTTCAACAGCATTTCTACGGGGTGGCAACTAAGGATATTTTGGAAGCAGCTACTTGGAGTTCAGTGCATACTTTCTCTAAGCATTATCACCTTCCTATCTACTCTAAGTCTAGGGCTGGTTTTGCCACAGCTGTTTTGCAAGGCATGTTGTCAGCTCCTGCTTCTTTATGATTTGCCAGCCTCCCTTACCTCTGCTTTGGGATTCTACCCAATTGTAAGGACTGCAGCAATGGAAGACGAAGAACATAGTACAGTTTTGTACCTACCATAAATGTAGATGTTCGAGGATTCCATTGCTGCAGTCCAATTTACCCTCCCTCCTTCCCCTCTGTGTTTAGGGGTGGTTGTGTAGGTGATTTACCTGCTTATATTTTTGTATATATTGTTCATGTTTTGGTGCAGGTATTTTGGGCCTTGTCTTTTTAGGGTCTTCTGACATCTGGGGCAAGAAAAGACTGAGGATATGACGCAGGTCATGCGCATTAGTACCCTGACGTTCTGACGTCAGTCTAATGCGCCCTGACCGACGTCAGCCTTATACTCTGGTATTCGGGCCGACTGGATGCGGACTATACCCAATTGTAAGGACTGCAGCAATGGAATCCTCGAACATCTACATTTATGGTAGGTACAAAACTGTACTTTTTACCTACATAGAATGCGCCACACTCTATGCAGGAAGCGAGATAAACCACATTAGATGTATCACATGTGTAATAATTCCGTAGTCTAACTACAATACCATTTGTTATAAACTCATTACCAGTTAAAACAGACGGACACTGGGAGCACCGACCACACAAACATGCCATTCCTCGCTTTACTTATCTTGAAAGATTTATCCTTCCTGAAAACAATCTTAGGACATTCACCTACAACTTCACCCACTCTGTTGTCATATTTTAGAATAGCCCAATTTTTTATAAGACTATTCACCACCATTTTACTATCTAGTGTATGGGTGTGATAAAACACCGTCCACTATATATTTTTGATTTTTTTACTTGTATCATTAGTCACCCTTCCCACCTGTAACTAGGGAATCAAGCCCTTCAACATTTACCAATTTGTCACAAATCTCTTGGGAGGATAATAGTGGTTTATAAAAACCATGTAATCTTTTAAAAAACACCTCTTCCTTAATACTGCTAAGAAATGCTACTGGATAACCTCTGTGAACATCTCCAAAACTATATCCCCTTATTTTGAAAACAAATTATCTGAAACGATCCTAGCAGTTCTTACAAGCTAGTCTTTCACCACTGCTTTCTTTTGAAAGTGTGAGTGCCAGCTTTGGAAGTGAAGATTTGTATTAGCAAATGTTCTTTCTGAAAATATTTGACTGGAAACATCTCTGCTCCATATTTTTATACAACTCAATATTTAAATAGGATATTTTATCCACTGCCATATTAAAAGTAAACTTAAAAAAAACTCGTACTGTTTATGTACTCAAATTCGGTAAGGTCATCCCGGCATATTACTGAACGATCGTTACACTTTTTCAAGTTTTCTGTTGTTGAGCAAGTTGTAAAAGATCAAAGAGGATTTTGTACAGTTGACCATTTGTTAAAATGTGAGTTAAAATGGCAGTTGAAATGAAATGCTACAAGAATACCAGGTATTAATGAAACCTGCTCTATTAATTGTTTGTTAAAGTTGAAACACTTAGAAATGTAAAAAGTTATTTTAGTATCTATTTCTTTAAACAGTTTTTTAAGTATTTCTTTAAGCAGATTTTAAGCATCTTTGGTTAATTTACTCGAGTAAACAAAGCAAACACAAAACTACTAAGAAACGGTAAAATCACTTCAGAGGTATCGAAACACAAAAAAAGTTTAATAGAGCTCTGAGGACAAGTCAAATAATTTCCAAAAGAAAGCAGTGGTGAAAGGCCAGCTTGTAAGAATAGCTAGGATGGTTTCAGATGATACTTTGTTTTTAAAAGAAGTGGATATAGTTTTGGAGATGTTCTCAGAGGTGATCCAGTAGCATTTCTTAGCAGTATTAAGGAAGAGGTGTTTTTTAAAAGATTACATGGTTTTTATAAACCACTATTATCCTCCCAAGTGATTTGTGACAAATTGGTAAATGTTGATGGGTTTGATTCCCTAGTTATAGGTGGAAGGGTGACTAATGATATAAGTAAAAAATCAGAAGTAAATAGTGGACAGTGTTTTATCACCACCTATACACTAGATAGTCAAATGATGGTAAATAGTCTTAGAAAAAATTGGGCTATTCTAAAATGTGACACTAGAGTGGGTGAAGTTGTAGGTGAATATCCTACGATTGCTTTCAAGAAGGATAAATCTTTCAAGAATTTATTGGAGAGTACAGCAAGGATAAGTAGAGTTAAGAATGGCATGTTTAAGTGTGGTCGATGCTCCTGGTGTCTGTCTATTTTAACTGGTAATGAGTTTATAATAAATGGTATAGTAGTTAGACTATGGAATTATTACACGTGATACATCTAATGTGGTTTATCTTGCTTCCTGCATAGAGTGTGACGCATTCTATGTAGGTAAAACTAGCAGGAAGCTAAAAGAAAGAGTATATGAACATGCTTTAAATGTTAGAAAACAAGATGGTAAAAATGCTTTAGCGCGTCATATTATTGAACAACCATTACACTCTCTCAAGTTTTTTTTCTTCTTGAACAAGTTGTGAAAGATCAGAGAGGTTTTTGTCCAGATGACCATTTGTTAAAATATGAGTTAAAATGGCAGTTGAAATTAAATGCTACAAGAGCACCAGGTATTAATGAAACCTGCGCTAGTAATTGTTAAAGTTGAAACATTTAGAAATGTAAACATATTTTTAGTATCTATTTCTTTAAACAGTTTTTTAAGTATTTTTTTAAGCAGCTTTTAAGCAGTTTTGATTGTTTAATTTGGAATTTGGAGGGGTTTTAAAGTGAGGATGAGGTGTAATGGTTTTTGTATTCTGATGAAGTTTCTATTTGGAGAGAAACGAAAGCGCTAAATAAATTATTTTTTTTTTTAGACTTTTGGTACTTCTGGAACGATTCACTGAGAAGTCTGTGAATCTCTGCTAAACAATGCCTGGGTGCCAAGGAGAATATCCAAGGTTATTGCATCCCCTTTCACTTCCACCTCCGGTAGCAAGGAAGAAACTAATAAAGAGCCATTCAGGAAGTTCCAACCGAACTAAGAGAATTCTGAATTTACTCTAATTTCCTTTTAATGCCAAAGAAAAAGGTAGAGTTGAAGCCAATTCTGGATCTAAGCAATCTGAATCATTATTTAATAAGTCGAAGTTACGGATGGTTACGATTCAGTCCACTCTGCTACTTCTGCATAAGGAAAATTGGATGTTGCTGTGTACATTTTCAGGATGCGTACCATCACATCAAAATAGACAAATGCTCCGGAGGACATCTGCATTTTCGGCTGGGAGTCTGTCACTACCAATTCAGAGCTCTGCCCTTTGGACTCACCACAGCACCCAGGCTTTTACCGATGTATATCAGTAGTGGCAATTCACCTGAGACTCAAAGGATTCCAGGTGTTTCCATTATCTGGATGACTGACTTCTCACTGTCCCAAACAGACATCAACTTCTACAAGCCAGGGATTATTTATTTCAAATCTCCATCTCCCTGGACATTACCATAAAACTGGCCAATTGCCTACTGTACAAAATCTATAGGAACTCAACTGGATACTATGAATCAAGTGGCGTCATTACCTTTTCATTGCATCACACCTTTAAGAATTCAGGTGCAGAACTTACTCTCTTCCTTCCCCTCAGTGAAACTAGTCTTCAACCTCTTTGTTCAATATCAGCTGCCATTCTTCTAGTTCCTTTAGCAAGGATCTTCATGCATAACCTCCAGTGGACCATGGTGATACAGTAGTCTATTCTTATTAGCCTGTATCCATTCCCATTAACCCACTCCAATTTGCAAATGTCATCTTCTTTGGTGGATTTAATCAGATGACCGTTTTTTAGGCAGGCCATTTTCTTTCCTCATTCGATAGCCACAGTGACCACTGACGCTTCCCAGCTGGGGTGGGGGGAATTTAAAAAGGAAAAATGGTCCAAGGCATGTGGTTTTCCTTTGAGACCAGGTTTGCATATCAGTGTCCTAGAGATGAGAGCAGTCCTTCTAACATTGCAAGCCTTTTGGGACATTCTCCCCATGGGGACGATTGCAGT
This sequence comes from Protopterus annectens, assembly GCF_019279795.1. Lineage (NCBI taxonomy): Eukaryota > Metazoa > Chordata > Ceratodontiformes > Protopteridae > Protopterus > Protopterus annectens. Next base: position 1,260,854,181 of record NC_056743.1, read on the forward strand.
ACACACAGACAACATGTCAGTAGTCTGGTATATAATCTAACGAGGAGAAACCCATTCTTACACCTTGTGAAGGGAGACCATGATGGTCTGAAAATGGGTTCTCTTCTGACCGCTTTCTAATTGCATCACATATACCAGAGAAATACAGCTGTATAGCAGACTCGACATGCCCATTCTGATTCATCACAAGTGTTCCCTCAGTCAAACACTTGCAAACCTGAATATCAACCTTTGGGGACAACCTTGCTGTGATCTCTTTGCTTCGCCCTAAGCAGTGAGTATTTTGATCTTATTCCCTCCTCTAGGGGAGTCACCGAGGGATGCAGTCATTCACTGTGGGCTGTCCGGTCTCCTGTATGCCACCCACAACTGTTGATCCCAAAGTTTCTAGTCAGCAGTCTGAAAAGCTCTGCCAACCTCATTGCTCCCTTCTGGCCTTGTCAGGTATGATTTCCCTTTTCTGGTCTCACCTGAAATATCCTCTTTGGAGATCCTATATCACCCATTGGAGATTCAGCACCCAAATCCCCTTGCCGTCAAGCTATCCACATGGTTTCTGTAATTCTAATGAGAGTAATATGGTCCAAGCGCTCTTCTCCTGTTTGTGACATTATCTTGACTTCCCAATCACCTTCATTAAGAAAGTATATTAGAAGCAAATAGGTTTACAAATCAAACATTCCTTCTCAGCTTTTACTTTGATCACTCTTCCTTTTCCCTTTAAAGAAGCAGCTATTTTTTTCTACTATTAAACTTTAATTAGAAGCTGTATCCAACTTTCACGCTGGAAACAAATCTCTCTCTCTGTCAACATCCAGGCTGTGGAAAACCTTTAAGAAAGTAATCTTTCAGCTTAGACCTCCCATAAAAGGTCGCTCTCCTCCTTGGGACCTCATGGTGATTCTTCAGGGACTGAACTAGTAACCATTTGAATGGCAATCAATGGTGATCTGAAGTTTTTTTTTTGGAAAACGATCCTTCCTTATGCCTGAAGTAGCCACAGAGACTAGCATTAAGCAGTTCATACAACAGCTCCCTATTACGCTGCCACAGATGCAGGTTGTCGAATGTGTCTTTGTTGAACTGAAAAGCGTGAAAAGGCAAAATAGTGAAGTGGCTTTTCAGTGAATTCTTTCCCTGGGAAAGAATTCCTTTGTCCGCTTTCGCTACTTTGCCTTGTTGGCACTGTAGTTCGATCTCGGAGTTGGTATATTTAAGTAGGGGGGTGTGGGGGCACAGCCCCCCACAATATGTAATGTTTTACAGTTTTTTTTGTTTTGTTTTTCGGTACAACGATTTTTTTCCCTTGGAAAAAAAATCGCTGTTCTGATGTTTCAATGTAAGCGTTCGCTTACATGGGATGTGTCGTTTGCTTTTCTGAGCGTGCGATATCATAATATAGACCCCATACAATGGCCGTTTTCCCTTCTGAATGTTACTGATAACGAATATATTTTACACCTTATTGATGTTTATAGACAATTGTTTCTATCTTCACAGAACTAAACTATACAAAAAGACTGACCATCTGTTTGCCTTTCCCTTTTTAAATGCTTTAATTACTGACTGTAGTTTGACTGTTTTATTCTCAAAATGGTTTGGAATTGCTTCGTCATCATACAGCCATTCTACCAGGTTTATACATACCGCATCTAACTTTCTTTCAAAGCTTCTGTCGAGGTTTGTGATGTTGCACTTACTTGGTCAAAGACTCGTGCCTTTGTGACACATTACGAGTTGGGTATTGCCTCCAGAAACGTGACTTCTTTTCATTTGACAGTGCTCTGGCGTTATCGTTCTAGAGGGCTTTCCAAGAATTATGTTGCTGTAGATTCTCTCCCATCAGTGAGGAAGAATGAAAAAAAAGTCATCAGATAAAGAAGTTATGTAATCACCATAATGTTAGATCTGTGTTGTCCATTTTCATTCTTCTTCATTTTCCCTCCCAGCCATCCTCTGGGCTTGTCATTTTAGAAGGATATTGGATGATAGAGGAATTTTCGCATTCCTGGTTTGAACCTTAATATTTTTTGTCCTGTCTCTAAAAGTTAGTATGTAGTAGGCGGCAAATTCAATCTGAGGAGTTAGGGTTACAGTAGTGCATTATGGGAACAGGGAGGCGCTTGAGATTAGGACCCAAAGACTTGGAAAAGCAGGACCCATCAGTGAGGAAGAATGAAAATGGACAACACACATCTAAGGTTCTGGTGAGCACATAACTTATTTTTTTGACAGTATGGAGAGAAAATGGAGGGGTGTGGTATAAGTGGGTGATCTAAATGGAGTCTGGACTAATGGGGGGCTCTATAAAGCATCTATACTGGGGATTCTCTAAATAATATGAGACTGTAGCTTTGGTGGTTTTGGGACTGTTTAATGGGCAAAAGTGCATTGGAGGTGCTCCCTGAGCAGCTAAGTGCAATTTAAGGACTTCTCGGTTGTATCACGGGCAGTTACTAAGGGGAAATTTTATTTACTGAAGTTTACATTTGTAACCACCAGTGGTTATCCCCACTGTGCAGTAGTGTGCACTACATGTAAACAGATGAATACAGCAGAGAAGTGGCTGGTCACCAAACTCTGTGGAGCTGTGTTAAAACAAGGGCAAACTCACGCAAATGCGCGGCTTATGTAGAAGCAGTGAGCAAACTGAATTAAATAATTTAACCAATACAAAAGCACAAAACTGAGCCCTGTGCCAGCAACCTTCAATCATATGTGTCGTAACTGCACTCTCCTGCCACAGTGGTGCATGGGGGCCCTCTCCAACGAAAGATAGCCTGGTTTAGTGCTCAATTTAACAAACAGAACCAGATTTATCAGGCCTGAATGTAGTCTATGCCACAGCAGACAAAAAAGTGCAACAAATCAACAAGAACAGATTTAAAAAATGTGCAATATAGCAAAAATACAGTTTAAAAGTGCAAAATACAGTATAAAAATTCTACTTATGGTTAGCAGAATGCAATAGATTCCTTGGATTGCACAGATGAATATAGCAGAGCAGTGGCTGGTTGCAGGATTCTGTTGAGCTATGTTAAAACAGACTATAGAGTTATTTTATAGTGAAGAACTTGTGTGGGTTTTTATACATGAAGCAGCTCATTTACTAGCTCAAAGCTTTAGTCTTCTGTGCAAATTTTGTTTTCCTTCAAAAGTGAGATCTCTTTGACCTGCATATTCCTCTATGGCCAAGGGAAGAGCTGTAGGACTGATGTCACTCCATGTCAGTGAGGGCTTGTTTTCTGCTTCTGTGAGTGAAGTCATCTCATCTGCTAACCACACCATCATTTCTCCAGTACCTCATACTAAGCTCTTAGGTGTCACTATCGACTACTTACTTAAATTTGACCTTCATGTAGCCTACACCATCAAAAAAAGGTCATAGAAAACTGTGTAGTCTTTGACACAAACAGTACTTAACAAATAGTAGTACTAAAGCTACCCTTGCAACTACTCATGTAATCTCCACTCTACTGTATGCCTCACCAATATTTACTAACCTAAAAAAGGGTGACCTCACAACACTAGAAAGCTGCTACAATAAAACAGCCAAATTTGCTACAGACCTGAACTATAGAGAACACCGTTGCTTAGTACTCAAACACTTAAACCATCTAACTTACTTGCCTATAACCAACTTCTTACTCTATACACACTTATCCACCAATCGGATAAAATCCCTACCCTTCAGAATCTAGTGCAGCCTTACAGTATCATATGCCATTTTACGCTCTAGTAACAAAGCTATGTTAACAGTTACCAAAGTAAACAACATAGCTGGCCATGCACACTATTCACCAAGTACAACTAAACTTTGGAACACCCCACCCCTGACTTAAGATCAACTACTGGTAAACATTGCTTTACAAAAGAACTTAAATCATTCTTGCTTAACATTAGACTCTGTAACTGTTCTGTCCCCATTTATCATTTCACACACTCAATTTTCTCACTATATTTAACTGCTTCTTGTAGTATTACTCAGCTAACTACTCTGAAATACTTTGCCATATAATTGCCGCACCATGGAGATATAAAGTTTTGTATTCCATTTGATATATTATAATCTCAATGTACTATGTGATAGCCACCTTTGGAAACTTTCTACTCATTGTGTATAATTGATATGTGTGTAATTGATGTGGTATAATCTTGATGGACTATGTGATTGTTGCCTTTAGTAAACTTTGCTGTCTTACTGAGGAGCTTTTCTCCCTGGGCCTCCACTGAAAAAGGACATGTGTCCAGTTGGATTTTCCCCGTAAACAAATGTTAAATAAAAATAAATAAAGAAATAAAATTAACCCTGTCCCTTTGCGGCAAGTGCCTGTGTTGATCATTCTTCTCCACCAGGGATTCAAAACAGTTTCAAAATGAAGTTTGTACTTACGACATGCACTGCTTTCCCTTTCTGCTTAGGAAAATGTTAACAGAAGCCACTTGTCTGTATTCCAGGTTATGTCTTTCAGTGTCTAATCTGCTAACTGATCCTGACATGTCTCGGTCATAGCCAAGCTAGCATTAAGCACTTCGACGTCTGGTGGAATCTGTTAAACATGTTCGAGAGTTCAGTCTAAGGGACTTGGGAACATGGAAAAATAACAGTGCTATGTCCCACCTGGTGTCTCTTGTCCCTTATGTGTTACTTTTAATAAATTCAATCTTAGCCATTATTGCCTTACCACTCGACCTCTGGTGCAAATGCATCACATATTTAGCCAGATGCAAACCTCTCCCTCCACCTTAGAAAAGGATATGTAGGCCATTATCTTAGAAACAACTAAGGACATAGAGACTTCTCCTCTCTCACAGCTCTTTCTCCATTGTTTTGTCTTTTGCAGAAACCCCCAGACTCATGAAGATCCTCTGTGGGCTGCCTTGAGACCTCCATGACTTTTAATCTAAAGTCTCCGAATCAGTACCAGAGGAAGAAGTATAAACCAAGTCTTGGGTCATCCCATTCATGGAGCTTATGTTTAAGGATGCCATTTTTCACAGACTTGAAGCATCCATATACTCCAGCTTTCCTCAGGAATGTGGATGCCCTCTAAACAGCTAGCTGAGTGAAGTGGGATCCTTTCTAAACATTCTAGATTCACCTTCTTTGTGATCTTTTTGGTCTGTCTCAAATACCAGTGATTGTAGCACCTTACCACTTTACTGTTTGAGTCTAAAGCCAAGGTAGGCAAGAAGGTAATCTCTCCTTTGCCTAACTGGACTTGATTCCCTCACTGCGTCTTTCACCTCTCTAGATTCCAGTCCTTCTTGGTAGATTAGACATTGGCAATATTTGTTTGCCTTTCGTGATTCTGAGATCAATGAGTAGGTAGATAAGGCTTTTATTTGAGCTGCTGTGTGCTGTCATGTGGTCTGCTGTACTTTGTGCTGACACTGTGGATAGAACAGCAAAGCAAGTTTTTGCTTGCATAAGATGACATAACTGTGGTTCCTTTCTTTTAAAAAGGACATTATCCCTGCTACCACCTTTTTGGGGATGGAGGATCCTTTTTGTCAAGATCACACATGAATTTGTTGAGGATGTCCAAGGAAGGCAACAGGCCTTGACCTAGCTCCCTTTGCAATTCTGAGAGCTATCATTGCAGTCCTTGGAATTGGTAATTGCAAATATGGGTGATACATACAAAGTCTTAGGTTATGGTACTTGTGTTACCCCTACTTTGAGGATCAGTGACATTGGATATAAAATATTGTAGTATTGGGGGTGTGGGATTCACAACCTACCTTACATGGGTGGGTGCAGGTAATCTTGCTTAACTATGGAAGTGCTTTAAAAGTTCTGGAAAATAATGTGGATGTCATAAGGCAGCCTAAGACAAGGTCCTCAAGAAAATAAGCTGCTGTGGTCTTTAACAAATCAAAAGTAGCAGTATCTCTCCTGAAGTTAAGTGTTAAATTCAGATCCTTTTTATACCAGTTTCTTCCTTTAGGTTATTCAGTTGAACTGATTCCAGGCTTCTCTCTCTGGTAGTTTGTCTTGTAGATGAACTTCTTTCCAATAGAGCCAGTGCTATAGTTTCTCAGTTCCCTTCTCCATGGGTGAATGCCGTCTGATTCTTGTGCTGCCTTTCCCCCTTTTTTTGTATATTATTTTCCTTAATTTTTGCTGTCATCCTGGTTAGTGATTACATCAGACATGGGTGTTTCTCTTGAAGACATATTTTGCTGTTTTTATACGTTGACCAGACACGTATTTATAAGCAGTGTATTTACTTTTACATTACATTTGCCTCTCTTTTGGAGTTTTCCCCACCTTTGACTTGTGAGAACCACCACATAGTGTTAGTGTGTAACAGTGTGGTCTGTTACTCACTGTTTAATGCTCAAAGCAAAGTTTAATTTTTGCAGTATAGGGCTTGCAATGTCAGGTTTTGCAGTTACAACAGAAAGGCATCCAGAACTACGTGGACAGCCTCAGTGATTTACCTTTGATAGGGCCACTTGAATAGCCATCAGAGAATGTCATTGGGTTCTAGATGTGGTTGCAGCTGACCATAGAGATTTTAGATCATCTCCTACAAAAGATTCTGGTTTGAGACTAGACTTTGTCTTGGGACAGGCATAGATTATTTCTCACAGAGACCAAACAGACTCCTCCCTTCAGAGCGCAAGGCCAGAGGTTCTTTTCCAACATATGTTCTATTCCAAATTGGTTGGGAAGAGTCCCACTACTTCTTGGACCTCAGTAACATTAGCAGGCACATGACCCTCCTTTCACAGGATACCTGTATTATGTTGCTAGACTTGATGGTTGTCTTCTAACATGTTATTTGCTGAAATCCATCTGGGAGGTTGCTTCATTTCTGCCTGAGTAGGCATCACATTGAGTACATTTTGGTGCTGTTTATTCACTCTTGCAACCAGAATATTTTCTGTAGTTTGGACCTACTGGCCTCCCAAGAGATGGTATTCCATGTGTTTCTCTACGTGAGGACTCTCTTTTGGTGGATCCTATTAGACAACCACTTCATACAGCTCCTGGTTGGGTGCTACTATGGTTACAGGGTTGCAGCCAGAGGACTGCCTTCATGTGGGCAAAGTTGAACACTTCTATGGTCATTGCTTGTTATTCTTGACCATTGAGAAGGGCTTAGTAGGTAATGACCTTGGTAGAGTGTGTGTGTGTGTGTGTGTGTGTGTGTGTGTGCTGTAACAGGGAGTCCAGGCTGAGAGCCTTCTGCATATTCTGATATTAATTGTGATCATGGTCTTCAGGCACCCTTCTGGCTGAGGTTGCAGCATTGCACTGAACTGTGAGATGCTAGTGACTGCAAAGTCCACCACACAAACACTGATTTTCTACTGTCTGGTTGTTATCACTGGGCCCTGGAGTAGGGGACAGTCCCCAGATGTCTTTTTGTGAGTCTTAACTTCTTGCATCTGAATGTGGAAATGGATTCTTTGCTAGCAGGAACCTTAAATCTGAAGTAGTTAACTTCATTTGATTAGCAACCTGTGGGTATCGGATCCAACTTGGATCCAAGCCGGCAGCTTTCCAAGCTAAAGATCTGAGCTCCAAGCTCCTCCCCCTTACCCATAATACCCTGCTACCTCCTTCCAGTCCTCTGATCTCATTTGCTGCGGCTTTAACAAGCACGAGTTACGAGCTCCTGGCGGTTAGGTAGTGAGTATTGGTTAAATTATTGACTTTTTGGAAAATTTAGAGAGATGTGTGCTTGTGTTTGTTTAAACGCATTAGCTTAGTTCATTTTAGTATATTCACCCTTCCCCTTATTCTTTTGTGTCAGTGTGTGTGGTTGTGGTTTTTATTATGGCCGAAGGCCATTTTCTCCAAGTGCTCTGAGTGTGGCCGTAAGCTCTCCCCAGCAGATGACCACACTCAGTGCGTTCTTTGCCCAGGGATAGCTCATTTATCATCGGGCTGCCATATCTGCGCAGCCTTTAACCCCAGGGCTGTGAGAGAGATAGGAGGAACAAGCTGATCCTGGCGGGTCTTTTACCCGTGGATTCTGCTTCTTCCTCCTCTCCCTCAGTGGCTCTAGCCGCAGATGCTCAGCCAGCTGTGCTATCCCCCCTGGCTGGGACTCAACCTCCCACCATTTCCCAGAGAGAGAAGGACTCTTAAGAGAAAAGAGAGGAGAGAGAGATAGGGATAGAGAGAAACATAGGAGCCAGAAGCAGCAGGCTGACTCTGCCCCCTCGGCCCTGCCAGCTAAACAGCTCTCTTCTCCCCTGAAGATTCCTGGGTCTTCCCCCTCTCTGCTTCATTCCCCACGTTTCTCACCGGAGGAGCCCCGGCCATCTTCGAGGTCGTCGCAGCGGCCTTCCCAGCCAGCTTCGGCAGCCTCTTCTAGGTCGACACAAAGCCTTTCAGATGCTGACATGGACCGGATGATGCGTCGCTTCCTCCAAGCCCAGATGCAGATGGGAGTGCTCCTGCCTCCCCCCCTCCAGGGGGGGGGAGCTCAGCCACATTTTTTGCCCCCCATAGCTCCTTCTCCGATCCATTATCGGGTTTTGAGCCAACATCGGATCCGAGTAGTCAGGGAGTCGGCCCTGACAGTAGTTGCTACTTCGCCGGCCATGCCCTCGAGTTTGTCGGATCCCTTTTCGGATCCGAGCTCTCGGAGCCGAGAGCCATGCGTCTGATCCGAGGGGGTAGGTGTATCTTCGGCTCCGTTGCGGTTGGAGCACACTTCCCTTTCGGGTCTGATCGCTTTGGCTCCAATGCCGATCCCCGCGTCGGATCCGAGGGTGTTGCTCATGGAACCCAGAGAGAGCAGTTCACCTTCGGCCTTTGATGTGGTGGAGAGGGTTCTCTCGAGAGGTTCGAGACCCTCTGCTCGTGCTATGGATCCAGCCACCATTCCCTCGCAGATGGGCTTGTCTTCCATCATCCGGCCCCAGGGACAGCCTGCGTCGATGCCCCAGCCAGTTCCACTGGAGGAACATGACCCTGTTGGTGAGCCCTCCTCATACAGTCCCGCTGAGGAGGTCCCTCACAAATGTAAGTATAAGAGGAGGCACTTGGACTCCCTCGAGTCCCTCACGGAAGACACCAGTTTAGAGGAAGGGGAAGGTTCCCCCAGGTCACCCCCCGAGGACGTCTCCTTTGGAGACATTATGGAAATACTACACCTAAAAGGGGGGTGGGTCAGCCCAAAAGCCTTCCTCGGATGAGTCGGTGTTTCTGGAGGCATTTGACGCAGGCCCGTCTACCTCTTGGGTGTCCCCTCCGGCCGACTCACCTGGTAGACCTCATTACTACCATGGCATGGAAGGAGCCGGACACTGTAGAGCCAATCCCCAGGAGACCAGATAAGATCCTCAGTCCCCCTGTGGATAGGACAGCGTGGAGTAAAGGTTCCCCGGTAGATGCCATGGTGGTGGCGGCTGCCTCCAAGAAGGAAGTGGCACAGGATAGTTCCTCGGTCCATCCTCCTGATAAGGAGTCTAGGATGATGGATCACATCGGAAAGTGGATGTTTGCTTCAGCTACCTTTTCCATAAGGGTGCTGAATTACTTGGCCCATGTGATTAGGCTTCAGCGGGATCTGGTGAAGGAATACGCTGATTCTCCCCCTGAGTCCATGTCGGCCAAGGACAAACGGACCTTCTCGACTCGCATGACCACTCTAAAATCTGTATCGAACACGTCTATGCAGCTACTTTCGCATGCCACAGAGGGGGCTGCTAGAGCCAGCGGATCAGGCATCGCCTTATGGCGTCACGCCTGGCTCCGACTTTGCAACTTTGTGGAACCCTTCAAGGCGTCCTTCGCGAACACTCCCTTCAGTTCTACCCTGTTTGGCAAGACAGTCCATGATACTTTGGACCAGAGCGAGAAAGACGGGAAGATGCTGTCTGCTGTCAGAATCTGCTTCTCGTCTCCTCAAAGTTCCTTTTCCAGGAACCAGAGAGGACAAAAGAAGATGTGGTTCCAGAAGTCTCAGCAGTCCAAGTATGCTCCGGACCCTTCGTCCTTCAGAGGCAGAGGGGGACAAGGTGGATGCCGGTCCAGAGGCAGAGGGGGGCCAAAGAAATTTGGGTCGCGAGAACCTTTCTCCGATGGACCCACGCAGCAACCCTGAGGGGTTGCCTGACTGCTCCTCTCTGGAGGCAGTCGGGGGGCATTTTTTGAAGCACCTGGCACTATGGGAGTCCATCAAGACAGATCGCTGGGTGCTTCGAATAATATCCAGAGGCTACTCTATTCCCTTCATAAATCTTCCTCCTCAATCGAGGCTCCTCCCCCGATGTTCCACCCAGTCCAGAGGGAGGCTGCAGCTTTAGAAATAAAGAAGCTGCTAGAAAAAAGAGCCCGTTCAGCATGTCCCCCCAGACCAGTCCGGGTTAGGCAATTACTCCAGGTTCTTTTTGGTGCCAAAAAAAGATGGGGGATCTTAAGACCAATTCTCGACCTTTCTACAATGAACCTCTTCGTTGCCAAGGAGAAATTTCGGATGGTCACTCTTCAATCCATTCTCCCCCTACTGCAGGAGAACGACTGGATGTGCTCCATAGACCTCAAGGATGCGTACTACGACATTCTCATGGACAGACGATCCAGGAGGTTTCTCCGCTTTCGGTTGGGGGCCAATCAGTCCTACCATTCGGCCTCACCACAGCCCCCAGGGTGTTCACCAAGGTCATGGCAGTTGTAGCGGCCCACCTGCGGCTTCAGGGAATACAGGTCTTTCCTTACCTGGACGACTGGCTCCTTGCCGCCTCCACTAGGCATCTACTCTGCTCAGCCAGGGATTGCTTCCTGCTCTTAGCCTCCCAGTTGGGGATCACCCTTCAACCAATGCAAGTCCTGGACTTCACAGGGGCCAGAATAGATACGCTTCAGACCAAGGCCTTCTTGATGGACAACCTTCGCAGCTTAACCCTTCATGTTCTAGCACTCCTTCAATCTCCAACCCCATCAGTGGAGTTAGTCCTGAGAGCCTTCGGGTCCATGGCAGCAGCAATCAACCTTTCGCCCTTAGCTCGCTTGCACATGAGGGTCCTCTAGTGGACATTGCAGGTCCAGTGGTCCATCCTTCAACACCCGTTGGACTCTCCGATCCCCCTCAGCAGAGTTTGCAGAAATTCCCTCATATGGTAGCTCCAATCTCGGGAGCTTCGGGAAGGATGACCGTTCATAATGCCACAACCCCAAGCCACGGTAACCACGGACGCTTCTCGCCTTGGGTGGGGGGGCATTGTATGGGCAGAACTGTCCAAGGTATGTGAACTCAAACAGAGACCGTTCTGCATATCAATGTTCTGGAGATGAGAGCAGTGCTTCTAGCGTTGCAAGCTCTTCATGCCTTTCTCCCTCCAGGGACTATTGCAATTCAGACAAACAACATGTCAGTGGTCTGGTACATCAACAAACAGGGGGGGACCAGGTCTTACCCTCTTTGCCGAGAGGCCATAATAGTTTGGGATTGGGCGATATCCACCGACCGTTTTCTGTTAGCAACGCACATTCCGGGTCGGTCCAACATCCTAGCAGACAAGCTGAGTCGAACTATCCTCTCGCCTTACAAGTGGTCTCTGAACCCCTTAGTAGCGAAACAGATCTTCCGCAAGTGGGGTCAGCCTTGCTGTGATCTCTTCGCATCGCCTTCAAATGCGAAGTGCAGTGAGTTTTTTGCTCTAATCCCCCCCCCCTGGGGGGAAAGCCCCAGAGACGTTCTAGTTCATGCTTGGCCATCCGGTCTTCTTTATGCTTATCCTCCTCTTCCATTAATGGCAACATTTTTTACAGAAAGCTCATTGGTTGGGGAACAAGATTATCCTCATAGCCCCAATTCTGGCCTCGTCAAACCTGGTTCCCATACCTACGGTCTCATCTCATAGCTCCTCTTTGGATCTTGGATCCAATCCCGGATCTGATTTCTCATCCCTCGGGATTAGAAACTCCAAATTTGGATGACCTCAAGCTCTCAGCTTGGTTGATTCAGTTCCATTAGTTGCCAGGACTCCCGGTATCTCGTCTGCAGTTAGATCCATCCCGGTAGCGGCGCATAAGCCTTCTACCAGGAAGGGTTACAACAGCAAATGGAAACGGTTTTTCATTTGGGCCTCGCTAAGAATTTGGATCCTTTCACTGCTCCCATTACAGCAGTGCTTGATTTCCTATCTCGTATTTTTCAGCAAGAGGCCAGTTCTTCTACTGTAAAGGTTCAAATGGCTGCCATTTCCCATTTTCACATTGGAGACAATCTTAGTCCTTTAGCGTCCACTAAGATTTGTAAGACCTTCTTAAAAGGAACCTTTCTTTTGAGACTTCCTACTAGGAACGCTGTTCCCCCATGGGACCTAACTTTGGTCCTTCAGGCTCTAACTGGACCACTCTTTGAACCTGCAGCTTCTGTTGATTTAAAATTCTTATGTTGGAAAACTGCTTTCTTAATAGCTATTACTTCAGCTAGAAGGGTGTCAGAACTCCAGGCCCTTTGTACTAAACCCCCATATCTTGTTTTCCATAAGGACAGAGTCGCTCTCAGGACTAACCCTTCCTTCTTACCTAAACTGGCTTCCGAGGCAAACATCAATCAGTCCATTAATCTGCCAGTTTTCTTCCCTAACTATCAGAATAAAGGGGAATACAAACTTCATTTGTTAGATGTTCATAGACAATTGCACTTTTACCTGCACAGAACAGCTGCCTTTCGCAAGTCAGAGCAGCTCTTTGTTTCCTTTGCAAAGCCTTTCTTGGGTAAGCCAGTGTCGAAGGTGACTCTAGATAGATGGATTTCTCACTGCATTTTGCTCACATACAAGATATCTGGTCTGCCAGAGCCCTTAGGGTTTCATGCCCATTCTACCCGTTCTATGGCTACTTCTGCTGAGTTCTGGTCAACAGTGCCCTTGGATGACATTTGTTCTGCGGCTACTTGGGCTTCTTCTCATACCTTTATCTCTCATTATAAATTTGATTTAATATCCAGAGGAAGGGCAGCTTTTGGCTCTGCAGTGATCCGGAATATCCTTCCTTGAGGACCTCCCATGTTTTTGGTAGCTGGGGACTCTGTCCCACAGGTTGCTGATCAAATGAAGTTATGCACTCAACACAACGTTCCATCTGAGTAGATAACTTCATTTGTCAGCAACCGACCCCCCCCCCCTTCCCCCCTAACCTGATTCTTTAGTTATCTGAATCCTAGAATGATCTCAGCTTTTGGTATTCTTTAGGTTAGGATGTTTCAGGTTGTTGTTTTGTCTAGGTGACATTGTATAATTGGGCAAACGCGATCTGAGGACTGGAAGGAGGTAGCAGGGTATTATGGGCAAGGGGAGGAGCTTGGAGCTTGGATCTTTAGCTTGGAAAGCTGCCGGCTTGGATCCAGGTTGGATCCGATACCCACAGGTTGCTGACAAATGAAGTTACCTACTCAGATGGAACGTTATGGTGAGTACATAACTTTTGTCTTTCATAGTTTGGGGATATAGATCCCACAAGAGAACTGAGCTGCACATAAACCAGCTGGATCTTCGGGCAGTACTTGTCCTAAGCCTGTAGACTAACAGCTGATGCAAACCTATACTGTTCTGGTTCAAAATCGAGCTTCTCATGTCATCCTTATTATTTAGAAAGCATAGGCTTACACCCCCTATACAGAGAACAAATTGCAGAGGTGGCAGTGACATTGCTTCTTAACCAGTCATGCTCTGGGAGAAGTGGTCATGTTATCACACACCATAAGACACTCCTCCAGTCCTGTTTTGGAGCACAGGCTTCAGGAATCTTGTTTGAGCAGTGACTTCTAGCCGTGGATAACCATTGAGATCAACCTGTTTGGCACAGAAGAGAATGTGATATTTTCCTACTTCTGCTTAATGCAACAAAGTAAGGAGAAACTTGATGATAGATGAGTTCTGTCTTGCATGTCAGGGGAGGTTCTTGTAACCCTTCCCACCGTTTCATCTGATTGTGGTTCTACTTGCAAATTTCAGGGAGGGATGAGCAAGCCTCATCCAATCTGCTCCTTTTGGACCAGGTAGGGTATGGTTTAAGACTTGCAGGCTGCTGACATTACAAGAAACCCTCATGGTACAAGCCATAAAATCTCCCATGGTTGTGGTGGCAGCAGGCTCCACTTTAGGCCTTGGCCTGTAATCTGGATTTTTAATTCTGTAGTACCTTCTGTCTGGGATTAACTGCATCAAGAAGCCATTGACTCAGCTTAAGTATTTTGCATTAACTGAATAAGATTTTCCAGTTTGAAGATAAGAGTATGATACCTTCACTGATGAGCATGCAGGTTATATTGGACTACTTGTATGATCTGAATGCCAGTTATTCCACAGGCAGGGTACGAGTTTTAAGCATTTCTGCTGATTGTGACTTTGTGGAGAGCAAGGTTGTGGCTCAGAATTTGATGATGAAACTGTTACTGAAAGAGCTTCTGTACATCCATTTTCCTTTGAAGAATGTTTTTCATTGTTGGTACTTGGAATTTTTATGGTTGATGAACTTGCCAGTCCCTCATTTTATTGATGGTCATCACCTTTGCTTGCTGAACTACGTAAGCTTCAGGCCCTCATTTGCAGAGAATCAGGTTTGGCTTTCACAAGGACAGTGTGTCCAGTAGGACTGATCTACATTTCCTCTCCAAAAAAAGTATGTCAGCATTTTTTAAAATGGTCAACCCATCTACTTGTTTACTTTCCAGGGGTAGGAACTGGGTAGAAGGACCCTCTTATTCTGGATATGTACTTCAAACTCCTTTTCTTCTAAAATTGGTGCATCAATTCTGTGAGATGAAGCAGCTGTTCATCTGCTTTGTTACTGGGGCAGAGGGGCTTGGCATATCTAGTCAATACCACTCTGTGTGGATTCCTAACTACATTGTCTCTTGTCCTCAGATGGCTCACTGCTTGTTAATACATGCTGCTGCCAAGTGCCAGTTCTTTCTTCAAAACTGCATCTGTTGTGGATGTGTGTGGCATGACTACAGTGTCACTGACTCATACCTTTACCAAGCATTATTGCATACACAGTGTGTGTAGAAGCTATGCCTTCTTTGGCATGGTAGTGCATCATGACTCTGTCTTTTGAGCCTTCACCTTTTGACCATCTTATGGCTTATGCCACAAGAAGTCCTGATATCCAGTATAATATACATGTACTTATTTGGAGGCTCTTTATTCCCCCCCCCCCCCCACACACACACACACCCTCGACTGGTTTCCCCTCCATCCGATGACTGCTTTTGGAGTTCTGTGTATATATTTTTGTACTATGTGTTTGATTTACAGGTTGCCTAACAAAATAGTAGTGGGCTGACCGACAAGAGCAGGGGCTAAACATGCTGTCTTACTCATGCTTGGTGTCATGGTGTGCATTAACAATAGGTGCATATGACCCTAAATAGGATAGAACAAATAGCTGAAATAATAGTGACAGAGGAGGAATTATCCCAGTGGCATGCCCACTGTGAATAGCTGTTTACAGGAGCATCTGATAATTTGAGTATGTTGTATGTTTATGGTATATAAAGCTAATGCTGTCGAGAACCTACTACATTTAATTTTTTGAAAATTGTCACTAATTCTACACTCTGCAGTTGTCTCATTCCCTGCATTCTAGAGAGGATAGCTGTATGACAAGTTAATGTTCTGCTTTGTTTCAGATGATTAAACACTTGATGAAAAAGGAGTTGACACTGGAATTCTCACGTGATCGGAAGTCTATGTCAGTGCTTTGCTCCCCCAACAAACCCTCCCGTTCTGCTTATGGCAGCAAGATGTTTGTCAAGGTGAGAACACACTGCTGTGTTATGCACTTTTTGGTAGAGCTGTATGGTGTAAGGTCTGTCTCAGTAAAACAGCCTTGTAGAGGTATTGGTGATTGTAGCATTGGTGTTCATGCATCCAGATGAGTTAATCTGGATTTACAAATCTGCTGTTTATTAGCTACAGATTTTATGTTGTATATAGGTTTAGTTATGTATTGGCATAACAAGCAAAAAATAGGCTTTGGTGTATTCATTGGGTGCAGGTTTTATTTCCACAAGCTCTTTTGCTTTCTGTGCAGACACAATCATGTCATTTCACAGTAAATTTTGGTGTGTCCGGGAACTGCTTTTTATGGAGTGTTTTACCTTTGAGAGATTGGTGTTACCTGTGAGAAATGTGCTGTGGATCTGGCATTAGTGACTGTAGAATAATGAACAAGTTTTGAGGCATATGAGACACGAAGACTCTTTGCACATTCGTATGTACATAAAACTCTAGGAGCATTGGAAAGCACATGAGTGACATGAGCACAGCAATATTGCTGCCTATAGTTTGTGTTACATTACTAGAGACTGCATTGGGTTATTTAGATATATCAGACTGCATAAAGTTTTGATGCGTTACTGTAGATGTCAGAGTACATTTTTATAAAAAAAGAATTAGTAAGTTGTTAGGTTTCTAGGAATTTTGTAGTTAACAGTTGGTATGGGTAACCATTTAAAATGTCTGGGCCCACTAGAGTGAGTCCTGAAATATGGAGACTAAATGACAGAAAGATTGGACATTAGTTAACATGACTGAATCACCTAGAGCCATATTTTACCCTGTCACAGTGCGCATTCTGTGATCCGTGTTTTCCTATCTTGAGGATACTGAGCACAACAGTAGATGCCCAAAATGGTTGGTCTGTACAACTCTTCTTCCTGTAGGGCACTATGTAGAGTCTGTGCTGCTATCCACAGCTCCATTCATTGGTGAGTTTGAGGTAGAAACACTCGGCATGTTTTTTGAAAATGGGAGAAACCCCATGAAGACCCAGGGAGAACATACAAACTCCACACAGGCATTGGTCGGAAGTCAGGATCGAACCTTGTGCATGGGAGGCGAAGACCTTAACCATTATGCCATCTGGTCTCACTGAACTCCAGTGAAATGATAGGGCAGTATTCATAATCTCAGCCTATGCCCCACAGCAGGGTTGTGATAGTGAGGAAAAGAGTACATTCAGACAGTATTTGCAGAACCTACTAGATAAAGCAGGACAACCTGAACTGGTGTTGCTAATAGTTGACTTGAATGCACATATCGGGGCAGACAGAACAGGATATGAGGACTGCCTGGGTCCACATGAGTGGGGCAACAGAAGTAAAGATGGAGAAGCCATTCTAGACTTCTGTCTGGCAAATGGCTTGATAGTAGTCAGCACATGCTTCAGAAAGAGAGACCGTCACAAAATCACATACAAGAGTAGCCAATATGCAACTCTGGTAGACTTCCTCCTAGTAAGAAAAAGGCACTGGGGTAGAATCCATGATTGCAAAGTCATCCCCAGTGAAAAGGTTGGCCCACAGCATAAACCACTAGTTGCCACAGTCAGCTGCAAGCAGTGGTCAGAGAATGCTCTAATGTCAACAGAAACCATGCTGAAGACCTGGAAGTTGAATGGAGAGAAAATTCAGCAGTTCAAGGATTTACTCAAGGCTCTAGCACCCCATGAAGAGGAGAAAATAGGTGGAGTTGAACAAGAATGGCAGTGCCTACAGTAGCATGTATTATGACTACAGAAAAGATATGTGGCTGAGCCAGGTACGGAAATAAGGTACATAAGGAAAGCTGGTGGTGGAATGCATAAGTCCAGGAAGTCATCAAAAGAAAGGAGGAGTACAGGAAGAAGTGGGAGATAGAAAAGACTGACCAGGTTAGGAAGGGCTACTGGTTGGCTAACAGAGAAGCTAAGAAAGGGCATCAGATGCACTCTACCAGCTTCTGGAAAGTGACTCCTTAAGCTGCAAAGAAGCTATATCAGGTTGCAAGGTAAAGACAGAAAGATAAAGAAGATAGTCAGAAACCCTTCATAAGGTATACCAGGAACAACCTGCTCACCAGTCCACAAGACATTAAAGGCAGATGGAAGGAGTATTTCCAGCAGCTTCTGAGTGAAGAAAACCCCACAGAAGCTATACTGCCCCAGAAACAGTCTACAATGGGAGAAGAAGAGGAGCCCACCCTAGAAGAAGCAAGAACAGCACGAAGGAAGATGAAGTCAGGGAAAGCAGCAGGCTCAGATGAGGTCACAGCAGATATGATAAAGATGCTGGGTGAGATAAGGGAGAAATGACTCTTGAGGGTGCTAATAGCAGTGTGGAGAGAAAGGCGTATCCCAGATGATTGGAGAATAAGCATGCTTGTGCCAGTGTACAAGAGCAAAAGGGGCATCCACAACTGTAGACAGTACATAGGCATCAAGCTCCTATCACATTCCATGAAAGTTCTGGAGAAAGTGATTGATAAACTGATATGCAGAGCAGTTCAGATTCAGATCACCATGCAGCATAATTGACCTGATGTTTGCAGTGAGACAGATACTTGAGCAGAAGCTAGAGATGAGGACAGAGTCCAACTTGGGCATTCCTAGACTTGGAGAAAGCATATGACAAGGTCCCAAGTAAGCTGATCTGGGCAGTACTGTGGTGGATTGAAGTCTCAGAAACATTGGAAGAATTAGTGCAGGCTATGTACAAGGACCCAATGACTCGAGTGCAAACCGTGTTCGGCCTCACATAGGGGTTCCCAGTGGGGAGTGGGTGTGCACTAGGGTTCAACTCTCAGCCCACTGCTGTTCATACTGGTGATGGACTACATTAGCAAGTGGGTCGGAGGGGACAGATCAACAAAGTTGCTGTATGCAGATGATGTGGCATTACAGGCAAACTCTGAGCTAGAACTTCAGCAAAGAATAGGAGAATAAAATGCAAAACTGAAGGCACATGGAATGAAACTAAGAACAGGGAAGACCGTGGTAATTGCAGCAAATTGTGGAAATCAGATAAAGCTGAGAATAGAGATAGAAAAGAAGATAGTAGAACAGGTAAACAGCTTCAAGTATCTGGGAGGGGTGGTTGAGGAGAAGGGAAGTCTGAATGAAGAGGTCAAAGCTAGAATCAGAGGGGCTGCAAGCCAACTGGCTTAGAGTGTCAAGTATAGTCTGTGACAGAAGAATGCCAAAGAAACTGAAAAGTAAGGTGTACAAGGCAGTGGTGCGACAGTACTACTGTATGGTACAGAAACTTGGGCAGTAAAGGCAGAACATTTGAAGAAGCTAGAGGTGATGGAAATGAAGTGCCTGGGAAGGGTGATGGGATGCACACTGTGGGACAGACAAAGAAATGAGGACATAAGAGCAGAAGCCAAAGTAGCTCCAATTGCAGAAGAGATCAAAGAGAACCAGTTACAGTGGATGTTCTTCGTTCCACATTGCTGCAGTCCTTACTATTGGGTAGTCCGCTGTCCAGTCGGCCCGAATACCAGAGTATATGGCTGACGTCGGTCAGGGCGCATTAGACTGCGTCAGCGTCAGGGTACTAATGCGCATGACCGACGTCATATCCTCAGTCTTTTTTGCCGCATGGTCCGATGCAGAAGCAGTTTTGCGAGTGCAGGTTGGCGTTCTGAAATATTTCCGAAGCCGGAGTTTCAGACCGAATCGGAGTTGGCTAAGTACCCCGTTGGGAACATTTTGGTTTATTCTTGCCTCAGTATTTAACCGGATGTCAGAAAAAGTGAATAACTGTATTTCTTGTGGGAAACAGATACCTCATAGGGATTACCATACCTTGTGTATACCTTGTTTAGGCCTGAGCACGGCGTTGTTGGATGCCGCTCTTGTGCTAGGTTTAACAAACGCACTATTAAGAGACGGTTAGACTGTGCCAGGTTAGTGTTTGGGAAGCGTTGCAATTATAAAATGCCGTTGGATGCTCCGACGCCCGCTTCGTCCAAGAAGCGCAAGGACAAAACAGCGAAGCCTAGGGTTGATGAACCGGCAGTCCCGGACGTCGGTTCTTTAGAAGGCTCAGTGGAGCCAGAGGTTTTGCCAGGAGTTTCTTTGTGGAGTCTCAGGCAGAGACTTTACTGTTACAGGATGTGCCTTCTCAGGAGGTAGGCCAGGCTGAGGGGGCTTCTCAGGTGACTGTTCTTCCCTCTCTTCCCAAGGTAGTTAGGGCCTTTCCTTCTGTTGCCAAAACTTCTTTGAGAGGTAGGCCAAGTTCAGCTTCAGTGGGGGCTTCTCCTAGCATTTCAGGTTCTGTGCCTAAGAAACATATGCTTAAAATGGCAGAAGATTTGATTACTATGATTAGAGGTTCTATGCCCCCTCCTGATAAGAGGCCTAGAGTGGAACCGGAGTTTGATAGTTTTGAACAGTGTTCAGAGGCTTCTGAGTCTTCTGCGGAAGATTTGCAGGAGTATCCTCCTTATTCTGATTCTTATGTGGATGATTCCACTCCTACAGCTTCTCCTCCTGAGGATTTCTCATTTTCAGAGACTCTGCATTCCATGAGGGAGCACTTTAAATGGGAAGGCCAGGATTACTCTGATTCAGGAAAAGGCTTAGGGAATTCTTGTTTTGCCCCAGCATAGGCCCTTAGCTATACCTCCTGTGTTGAATGTGGTGGAAGATGTTTTTGCAGAGGCTTCCCTGAACCCTGATTCTTTGCCTCCTGCTCCTGTTAAACCTGATCGGTACTATAGGGTGCCTGAAGCTCATAAGTATCTTTTTAAGAGTCCTAGGGCAGACCCGGAAACTGTTTCTCAGGGACCTAAAGGTGTTAAGGCCTCTGTGGTTAAAAACCCTGTTCCCACTGATAAAGAGGCAAGGGCTTTGGATAGATGGGGAAAGAAAGTGTATACTTCTTCCACTTTAGCCATGAGGGTGCTGAATTGTCAGTTTCACATGCTTAAATATCAAAATTATCTCCTTTCACAACTGAAATCTAAGGTGGATGCTTTGGCGGAAGGTATTGAGTGTAAAGAGTTGCTGGATTTAGTTCATGTGTCTGAACAAGTAGGTAAGCATTCTTTGCAATGTGGTTTTGATGCTGTACAGGCCTCCTCGAGGGTGGCTGCCACTAGTTCTGTTCTTCGCAGGCATGCCTGGTTGAGGGATCAGAATTTAGCTGAGCATGTTAAGACAAGGATTTTGGATGCTCCTTTACAGTCTGATGTGTTGTTTGGTTCCTGTGGAAGCAGTTTTAAAGAAAATGGAGGACAAAGCTAAGTCTATGCAAACTGTTAAAGATTTTTGCAGGTGCAGCCACCGAAGTTTAGTAGAAATTGGCCTACTAAGGGATGGACATATCCTGCTTATGATTCCCAGTCTAGGGGTAGGTCTAGACGTGGTAGGGGTAGAGCTCAAGGTTCTTTTAGGCCTAGAACAGGGAGTTCACCTGCTCAGACTTCTGGTGAGGGCAGGGTCAGTCCTTTCAAACAGACCCAATGACCTGCCTTTTCAGCTGCCAGTAGATTCTCGTCTGGCAGCTCCTTTGGGAGGAAGACTGTCTCTTTTCAAGGAAAATTGGGATTTAATTACTCACGACAGATGGGTGTTGGATATCATTCACCACGGTTACAGGTTTTATTTCCATACATTGCCCCTTTCAAAGGCATGCCAGGCGTTCCTCCTCTACAAAGGAAAGAGGCTCACAAGCAAATTTCTCAGTTACTCCAAATAGGGGCCATTCAGCCAGTCCCTGTATCAGAAAGGGGCCTAGGATTTTATTCTCGCCTGTTCCTAGTACCAAAGAAGGGGAACACGTGGAGACCAATTTTGGATTTATCTATCCTCAACACTTATCTGGACATTCCCAAGTTCAAGATGTTGACGTTACAACAGCTTTTACCTCTGCTGGGCAAAGATCACTGGATGGTAACTTTAGATCTCAAGGAAGCTTACCTTCATGTGCCTATAAGACTGAGTTGCAGGAAGTATCTGCGTTTTCGAGCTGGAAATTCTCATTATCAGTTCTCTGCATTGCCCTTTGGCTTATCTACTGCCCAGAGTATTCACAAAGGTTCTGGCTCCAGTGATAGCTTACTTCAGGCTAAAAGGAATTCAAATCTATCCTTACTTGGGCGACTGCCTGATTCTGGCTCAAGAAAAGGAAGACCTTCTACAGCATCTGGAATATGTTATAGCAGTGCTAAGATGCCTAGGGTATTCTGTGAGCGAAATAAAGTCCAGTCTAGTACCCTCTCAAGACATGTGCTTTCTGGGTGTGAGACTGAATACAGCAGCCCAGATGGCCTTTTAACCCCGGACAAACAAGAGTCTATCACTTTACTTCCATCAACTATCTCATCAGTCCGTGCTGACTGCAAGGACAGTCCTTCAAGCATTAGGGTTCATGGCATCTTGTATTCTGGTGCTTCCCAATGCCAAACTGCATATGAGGAAGCTACAATGGTATCTCAAAATGTATGGACACAGCACTGCCAGGATTTGGACACTGTCATTCAAATAATACCTTGCCTTCAAAAGAATTTTGTGGTGGGCTCAGGAATGTCACCTAAACAAGGGACTCTCTGTGACCCGGCCAGAGGCGAGTCAGATTTTAACGACAGATGCCTCGGACATTGCTTGGGGAGCTCATCTGAATGGAAAGTGGATACAAGACAAGTGGCCTGCCAGACTACAGCATCTACATATCAACATGAAGGAGATGTTAGCAGTCCAGTTTGCATTAATGGCTTTCAAGGAGTTACTTCTTCCAGGGCAGGTGTTGATTCTAACAGACAACACAACTGTCATGTGGTACATCAACAAGCAAGGGGAACACATTCTTATCCTCTATGCAGGCAAGCAATGATTTTATGGGAGACTGCGCTAAGCTTGCAACTAACTCTTCAGGCAAGGTTTCTGCCGAGCACAGAACTCCTTAGCAGATGTGTTAAGCAGACAAATCATGGATCCCCACGAGTGGAAACTGGATCTTCATGTATTTCAGAAATTGACAGTGTCATGGGGAACTCCAGACATAGATCTGTTCGCTTCTCCACTAAACCACCAGCTGCCAAAGTTTTGCACAAAGGGTTTCATCACACAGCTTGGAAAGTGGATGCTCTGTCTTTCAGTTGGAAAAACCTTCATGTGTATGCCTTTCCACCTCTGCCTCTTCTTCCAAAGGTGCTATTAAAAGTCAGACAAGACAAGCCAAGGATGATTTTGATAGCTCCAGATTGGCCTCGGCAACACTGGTACCCACTACTAAGGAGTCTGGTAAGGAAGCCTCCATGGCCTTTACCTTTGATTCCTCATCTGTTATCTCAGAAGGACGGTCATCTGCTCAATGTCAAGCTTCACTCTCTTCATCTAACAGCCTGGCATATTCTGTGTTGAAACACAGCAGGTCTCAACTTCCTCAACAAGTTTTAAATGTGATTATGGAAGCTAGAAGACCTAGTACAAGGAAAGTGTACGCAGAAAAATGGAAGAGATTTTTATTTTGGAGTACAGCAAAGAATTTGGAGATTTCTGAGCCTAATTTGAGTGTGGCTCTTCAATATCTTACTGAGTTATTGGACAAAGGTTTGTCCTTCTCTTCCATTAAGATTCATGCTGCAGCAATTTCAGCTCACTATGATTGTGACCCACCATTGTTTTCGCATCCTTTGTTCAAGCAGTTTCTTAGAGGGCAAAGAATATAAGACCCCACGTGAGCTCCTACTCCTGCTTGGGATCTCAATTTTGTGTTGGAAAAACTTACTCTACAACCTTTTGAGCCTGCGGCTACTGCTGAATTGAAATACTTGTCATGGAAGACTGCTTTTCTGTTGGCTATTACTTCTGCAAGAAGGGTGTCTGAGTTGCAGGCCCTTATGGCAGTAGAGCCCTTTTGATTTTCCATAAGGATAGGGTATCATTACGTACTAATCCTTCCTTTATGCCTAAGGTGGTTTCTAGTGTGGCTTTAAACCAAACTATTCATTTGCCTACTTTTATGCAGACCCCCAAAATAAAGGGGAAAAGATTTTGCACACTTTAGATGTACACAGGCAATTGCGTTATTATTTAAGCAGGACTAAGGATTTTAGGCAGTCTCAGCAGTTGTTTGTTTCTTTTGCTTTGAGTTCAGGGCAAGCCTGTGTCAAAACAAACTATTTCTAGGTGGATTGGGTTTTGCATTGCATTTTGTTATTCCCATCATGGCAAGGAGATTCCAGCTGGGATTAGGCCTCATTCCACTAGGGCTACTGCCACTTCAACAGCATTTCTAAGGGGGGTGGCAACTAAGGATATTTTGGAGGCAGCTACTTGGAGTTCAGTGCATACTTTCTCCAAGCATTATCACCTTCCTATCTACTCTAAGTCTAGGGCTGGTTTTGCCACAGCTGTTTTGCAAGGCATGTTGTCAGCTCCTACTTCTTTATGATTTGCCAGCCTCCCTTACCTCTGCTTTGGGATTCTACCCAATAGTAAGGACTGCAGCAATGTGGAGCGAAGAACATAGTACAGTTTTGTACCTACCATAAATGTAGATGTTCGAGGATCCACATTGCTGCAGTCCAATTCCCTCCTTCCCTCTCTGTTTAGGGGTGGTTGTGTAGGTGAGGTTATATGCTGATATTTTTGTATATATTTTTGTATATATTGTACATATTTTTGGTGCAGGTATTTTGGGCCTTGTCTTTTTAGGGTCTTCTGACATCTGGGGCAAGAAAAGACTGAGGATATGACGTCGGTCATGCGCATTAGTACCCTGACGTACTGGCGTCAGTCTAATGCGCCTGACCGGCGCCCATATACTCTGGTATTCGGGCCGACTGGACAGCGGACTACCCAATAGTAAGGACTGCAGCAATGTGGATCCTCGAACATCTACATTTATGGTAGGTACAAAACTGTACTTTTGGACACATGCAGAAAAGCAGAAGACAGTCTGGTGAGGAATATTTGAGACAGATAGGAAGAAGGTAAGAAGAAGCAGGGACGTCCAGCAACGAGGTGGATGGATTGTGTGAAATAAGATCAACAGTCAGGAATGAGTGTTGAAGAAGGCAGGAGCGTGTCACTGAATCTAGAGAGTTGGTGACAGTTAACACGAAACCCCGACCCCGTGTAGAAAACATGGGAAAAAGGGGCTGCTGATGATGAATGGCAGAAAGATTGGACTTGTACTAAGTCTGAGATGATATTTCTTTGAAAATTCCTTTTTCTCTGAGGTATAGCGATCTTGAAGTTGGTATATATAAGTCCAAGTTAATCTTCCTTATCCCTGAATGCAAGAATGAATATTCCATCACACTTTGCGTATCTTCCTCATTAATACTGAATGCAACCCCTGGACAAGATATCCAGACACTTTCAGCTGCTGAATTCAGCCTAAGGTTGACTTCTAGTAAACTAGGCTAGTTGTGGACCCATGGCCAGCAGGAACATATTGAGGCATACTGTTTGCCTGTATACACAGACCCCCCCCCCACACACACACACACACACACACACATCCAAATGCAGCTCATGCTGACCAAAAATGGCCAAAGCTTTAGACACAGTTCCGCATGCAGGAATAGAAGAAACACTAAGTAAACTTGGAATAAACCCCTATGTCACCCTCTGGATTGCCATCTGGCTCAGAGATAGGATGTAAGAAATCAAAACTGTGTTAAGAAGCAAGTTACCAGTGGAGTCCCGCAGCATTCTGTGCTGGGTTTTCTCCTGTTTGGAATCTACTTTTCTGAAGTAAAAGCTAATACCAGAGGCTCTGGATGACTACATTTGCAGACGACTGCAAGCTAAGAGCAGTCATTGAATCCACGACGGACTTGGCCATCCTGCAGGAACGTTTGTCCTAAATAAATAACTGGTGCCAAAGTCATGGACTGAAACTAAATGCCAAAAATGCATTATTGTATCCTTTTGGAAGTCATCTCTCCCAGGGAGCTACCACATTGACAATACACCCTAAGAGTTGACCCACTTTTTCTGGATATGGAGCTTGTGTGGACAGTAACCTAACTTTTGACCAAAATGTGAAAACTAAATCCAGCAGAAACTGATAAAAACTGGTGGAACAAATAAAGCACTACAAAAACAACAGGAAGAACCAGTTAAACATGGCAGGACTCGTTTAAAACTTTTATTTGCCAAAAAGAAAGATGAGTGATTTCACACCATACAAGGTGCTTCATCAGATCTACTAAAACATTAAAAAAACAGCCATTTAAATACTTTCAGAGTTACTGGGCTAAAGCACGTGACCTCAGAAGAGGCTTTAAAGGAACATGTTCATTTAAACACTCCCTTTGTCTGATTGCAGTATTAACATCCATTTTATCTCGAGACACTCTCTTAGTTTGGATGTCTCCTCCCCTGATGCCCTCTCTAAACAAATTCTAACACCATGAATTTAAAGGAATAACAATTGCCTGCATTAATAACATGCTTACACAGTGTATTTTTCATATCACCCTTACTAATAGAATACATATGCTCACATATGCGATCTCTTAAACTCTAGTTTGTCTTGCTAACATAATAGCAATTGCACAGATCACATACAGCTAAATAGACAAGGTCATGACTGGAACAATCAGCATAAAAATCTAATTTGAAAGCAAGACCAAATTGTGTTTGTATATTGCATAGTTTATAAACAAAGGGATGGTGTCTTGAACTAGGGATGTCATTATCCACCTTTACTCAGCCCTTATTAGGTCAAGTCATTGAATGTAATGCTTCCTTTGGCATGTATCTGTCCAGACACATGGAACAATTGAAACACCCAAAGATATAGCATACTAAAAGGCTACAAGCTTAAACAACAAGTTCTACATGGACTGACTCCAGGGCCAGAATTGGGAAATGTGGGGCCTAATATGGACCATTTTGGTATGGGTCCCTCAGCTGACCCCCCCCAACACCCCAACCCTTCCTCAAATTGCAGACTTCCTGGACTTGATAATATTTCTGATTAAATGCCATAAATATATGCTACAACTGCATATTAAAATAAAGCGATGTTTATTTATTAGATTTTATTTGGCCATGGAATATGTCAAAGCAGACATTAACTGCTGTATTCCTAGATTGCCCCCCTAAACCGCCCCCCCCCCCCAGTCCAACTTCTTCTGTAGTTCCTTTCTGTGACTGCTTAACTTAGGCACATTGTAAGGGGTCTGTTTGGTAAACCACTTGGGTCTGTTCTCTACATGGTGCTTCACCAAGTGGGTGCACCCTGACTTACCAGTAAATGTGTTTCCAAACTCTCGCAGTACTATGAACCTGGGAAGGAGGTGACTGCACTCTTACCCTTGTCACCCCCACCAGTTTTTATTCTTTCTCTCTTTTCTGTTGCTCTTCTCTCCATTCTTCCACTCATTTGACTCGTGCCTTACTCTCCTTCACATCCCATGACCAGCAATCGTGTATTCTCTAAATGCTTTTGTTCTTTGTGTATTATTTTCTCAATACTGATATAAAACTGTATGATGTTTTGATAAGTGTAGGTTCTTTTCTCAACAATTTTACTGACTGAATTCCTGAATCACATCCAGATATGATTAGGATAATATGTAGCATAAATGAACATAATGAAATACCTCTGTACTTGCTTGCATTTAGATTGCCATAATTGTATTAATACTGATTGCATCCTGTTTTTTTTTTTTTTTTTTATTTCCCAGTACTGAGACTCACAGTGGTCTGCATGGATCATTACTCTACCATGGTTAACAAATTTTAAATTAATAAAAACAATCTTTATATGTTAAATACTCCCCACACTCCAGCATCCAGTGACCTTGGATGTCAGGAATTAGTGGACAAAAGAGTCAGTAGGACTGTACTTAATGGTTTTGGAAAGGAAGGGGTGTGGACAAAAAGTATGAAAATTTTCTAACCTGCATTCTCATCTCATATTACCCTTTTCTTCTATGCACTTGTTCTGAATGGTTGGAGTTCCTCACCCAGTTAATTCTCATACCTTGTTACAGTCAGAGTTTTCCAACACCACCACATGAAACTGCTGAACTTCCCAGAATGCTCAACAACAGTAATAATAGTAGTAATCTTAGGCCTTTCCTTAGAAATGGCATTGCTCATACATCACCCACTTGCAACTATTTCTGAAAGTTTATTTTTATTTAATCACTTGTTAAACTGGATAAGTGGACTAATACATGCAGCTACTTCCAGCCATATCCGAAGTCAGAAGGACAATACATGTGGAGATATTTAGAGTAGTCACTACGCATCTTATTTTGGTGAGCAGTAGAAATCAGAATACTTTCAGGAAACCTACATGGATGTAGGGAGAACATGCAAAACCCATACAGTTTGTTCAGGTTTTGATTCAGGTTTTGATAATGTACTTCCCATCCCTACAAAAATCTCCTTCCCAATCCAGTCAAGTTTCTGCCCCCCATTGTTTTATGTGACTTCCTTTACACTGCATTTATGAATCAGGCTGATTCTCCTTATTCTGATTCTGATGTGGATGATTCTCTCCTTCTGCTTCTCCTCCTGAGGTTTTTTCCTTTTCAAGACCCTCCATTCCATGAGGGAGCATTTAAGTGGGAGGAAGTCATTTCTCTGATTCCAAGAGAGAAAAGGCTTAGGTTTTTTTTGTTTTACATAGGCCTTTGCTGGCCTCCTCTGTTGTGGATTGTGTTGGAGATGTGTGGCTGCCACAGGGTCAGTTCTTTTATCTATCCTCAACACTTATCTGGACATTCCAAGTTCAAAAATGTTGCGTTTACACAGCTTTTACCTCTGCTGGGCAATCATTCATGGATGGGTGACAAGAAGAACTTCTTCATCATCTACACTATGTGGACAAACAAAAGAATCTTTCTCTTTACTTCCATCAATTGTCCAGTGTCCAGGCTGACTGCTTGGAAAGTGGATGCTCTTTCATTCAGGAGAACAGTCATTTATTGGAGAAACTTTTCTGGTTCTGATTTCCCACATTCTGTCAAGTGAATAATTTTCTGTCCACCTCTGCCTCCCAGTACTAAACACATACAAGCATACCTCATGTTTCACTTCTCTGGAATTATTGTGCTTCTGTCTGTGACTGCACCAAGCATTTCCTGCCATACTGTTGAATTGGTAATTCTGCCACAGGATTTGGTGATCAGATATTATCACACATCACAGTATCTACTTTTTCAGGATTACTAATGTTTCTTTTCATATTGTCTAACTATTCCACAGTTATTTCTTGTAATTGTATTCATTGGCAACCAGTCATAAACTGTATGTTAGTAAGAGCACCAGTACATAAATCAAATGTCTAATCCAACTTGTTTTGGGTGAAAACCCAGTTGAACACTTAATAACAACCTCTGACCACCAAGAGAGTGTGAGCAGCTAACACAGCAAGTCATATAGTAGGTGTTCAATTACTAATGATGCTAAACTAGCAACTAGTGTAGCCACCTAGTGCATGACAGGAAATGTTATCTTCAATACTTGCAAGATGTGTAAGTACTAGGGAGCACAGTTACAAGTAGGAAAGTACCTGCAGTATCTCAGACAAATCCCTGGACTGCATGAGGCATAACGACTTTGTCATAGCTTGGTGCTGGGCTATATTGGGCCAAATAAGTCCAGCCCTGGCTGACTCAAAGCCCTATCACTATATGCAGTATCGTACATACTGCTAAGAGCTGACCTGTGTCTGGCATACAAGGCATCCTCCGACCCATTGCTGATGGATTTACTGCACATCAACAAGTCAGATGTCATCAGAAATATTCAGTCTAAGGATCTAATTATCTTCTGCAACATCAATGGAACAGTTTCGAGGGGCAGGTATGTCTTGCAGGATATACTGCTGCTCTGGGGCAGACTCCCGACCCACAGAAAACAAAGTTCATTCTTGTCCATATTCAGAAACAACTTAGATCTATGGATGGTTAACAGCAAATTTACCCCAGGACTGCTCCCTGTACTACTAATGGACAGAGGCATCTACTAAATGCTTTATCTCAGTATGAATCCTCTCAAATTATCTATGGTATGAACCCATTTATTCTCATTAGGGGTAATATATAATTATTGATAGTGGGATAGGTTAGGCCAATGTCTAACCAAATGTGATAGGTTAATTTAAGCACAAAAAGGTAAACTGGCTAGGCTTAAAATGGCCCTTAAGGCACTGGCCTATTACTTGCCTATGAACCTGAGCTGCCAGCAGCAACACACACACACACACACACACACACACACACACATATCTCATGTTGGGATATCAGAGTGTTGGGCCTTGCCAGTGAAGTGATGAGGGCTTGGTAGTATATGTTGTGAACCTGTAGTTGGACAGAGCATTGTTAATTATAATAAGCAAGGCAGCAGGAGCACTATTAAGAAGAAAGGATGAGCATGTTCAGATGTAAGATGGAGTACTTTTGTCAGGACTGTAGTACTAAACAGATGTAGTCCACTGATTTGTAAAGCTTTGTTTCTTAACAGGGAGCCCCAGAAGGCATTTTGGAACGCTGTCACAGTGTCCGTGTTGGTACACAGACATACCCTCTTACTTCGGGAGTACGTGACCACATCATGTCTGTCATCAGGGAATGGGGTTCTGGGAGAGACGCCCTAAGATGCCTTGCACTTGCCACTCGAGATCAACCACCTAAGAAGGAGGACATGTACCTGGAGGACTGTAATAAATTCATTGATTATGAGGTCAGTGGGTGAGAGCTGCATGTGTTCTGTGCCTAGAGTGGCATTTCTTTAAATTTTTTTTTTTCTTCACGTATGTTTTACTCTAGACATTATTGTATTTATGTGTTTTCTTACCACTTTCTCACTGGTGTTTTGCACATGGTGTGAAAAGTACTACAGAGACTATAGGATGGAGCATGGGCAGTACAAAACCATGGTCTGCGTGTGTTAAGCAGAAAAAAATCAGAATGTTCTAGTTATCATTTGACCCCAGAAAAGACATAATAGTTTTATACAGTAAAAAAGAAGACAAAACACACATACACTCATTCCTTAGTTTTTAGTGTTTTGGGATTGTCTTGTGGTCTTCTGCATGTCATAGCAGATTTATTATTAATATTTGTTGGCTTATTGTTTCATTATTGCTTCGCTGATCATATTGCACTTCATAGTATTAGATATGAGAATTATTTGTCTGTGAATGCCAGCCCTGGAATTTCACTGCATTTTATAGCAATGTGGCTTATGTGGAAATTAAAATACTATAATTCCATTACAGTGTTCAGAACTGATCCCGCACAGTTAGTTGCTAAAAGTATTCTCTCACAGGGTGAGACAGTATGATAGCTTTACAGCCTGTCATAACATCCACATTGATACCCTTTTATCTTTATGCATTTAGTCTGGATGTGAGTTCCAGTGACTGGCACCTTGTACAGATATCTCAGTGGAAGGTTAAAGGATTGATCCATAGAGCATTGCCCTTTGATGGGTACATAAGGCATAGCTGTTTGCTGCATAAAAAGCATCTTTAATGTCTGACACCATGGTAATACAGTAACATGTGGTAATGTGCACCTTCAAGGTGGTCTTGTAGTACAGAGGCCTTTTATGATTAAGTAGAAGTAAATATCCTCTGATGTCTGGTACTGTGTATGATTATTACCCTTAAGCTTTCCCTCTGCCAGCAGTAAGTGACACCAGTTATGCTGCTTTAGGAGCCTTGATGTTTAATTGGGCATTAGAGAGGCAGATGAAGGACTGTCTGTGGATGAGAGTCCAGCGAATAAGAGTCTCCAGAAAATAGGTTTTGTGTGTGTGTGTGTGTGTGTGTGTGTGTGTGTGTGTGTGTGTGTGTGTGTGTGTGTGTGTGTGTATGTGTGTAACAATTTGAAAAAATCAGACATCCATAGACATAGCTACAACTTTTTGCTTTTGAGTCTATTGTCATTATTTTTCCTGCATCTAATAATCTGTATAGTGTAGCTTGACACCCTGCACGTATCTCCAGCTTGTTAGTCCTTCACTGCATTAATTTCAGTCTTTTCTACAGTGTCTTTTATACCTGATAGAATACACGTCTGTCTTTTAATACCTTTGCTTATCATATAGCATCATATTTCCATTCCTTTTCTACTGTTTGATATACCTGTAGTATCTGCATGTCCTTGAAATATTAGTAGTATGATTGTTGTAGATTCATATTTTACCTTGGCTTTAGGCAATGCGTATCTTTCTTTTCTAATCACCCTTCATTCTCTCTTATTACTCTTTTTTTTCCAGACTGCTTGCATACCTTTAGTAAATGTGTATGATGTTGGTATGGATCAGTGTTGCAGTAGAATTCCTTTGAAGTAGGAATTTGCTGCAGGTGGATTGTCTGTCTAACTGGCCTAACTTCCAGAACACTGTGGACCGAATCTTTCCTACAGAAGGGCACATATTTGCAACCTGAATAAAAAAGACAGTCAGCTCATGCCATCGTCATTTTTTTTTTTTTTTTTTGTCGTTGGTGTATGCACATTATTTTGAAGAAACTCGTAATCATATAGTCTGGATGCAATTCAGAGCTTCCTTTCTTAAGAAATCTCTGAAAAGATAAATGCCCTGTTAGGGAAGTAATTATTTTGTTACCTTTGCTAGTGAAATTTTCAATGAAACTGAGTCTGTTTCCTAGAGTATGCCTTATACAAAGTCACATTGCAAGTATTTATTTATTTATTTTCTTTGTTAAATAGAAAACTATAATTTTTCAGTTGCTGGCCACATTTGTGCAGGTTTTGCCAGCAAACATGGAGAAGTAAGGAGACTGTTCTGGAAGTGTGCCACCTAAAGAAAATCTAAGGAGCCATCAGTAGAAATGCTGATGAGCAGAAAGCTTTTTTTTTCCCTTATCTTGTAAGCCTGAGATTACCATAGCCAGTGAGCTGGTTATCCATTTTCAGTTGGTGGCACCTAATATATGTTCATCATATTGATCACTACTACAGTCGCCTAAGCTGTAATGGTTTATTTCCTGCGAAGGATATCACAGTTGGCCAGCTTCTAACGCTTCAGGGCATCTGCCACACACTCATTTAGGCAGCTCGAGCTGAGCTGTCTAAAAAGGTATGAAGGTCAAGCCTTTGAAATTTCTTGCTGCCAAAGCGAACACTCCACTGGGGACTTCCGAGGATCGACTGATGGATTGTGCTGTTCCATTCCTGGGCTGGTAAATTCCCTTTGGGGCAAAACCTTTCACTTTTAATATTTATTATTTAAATTTACTTTCCTGATGGTCGTTTTTAATTTTGGAGTTTGTGTTTTAGCAGATTGTCACAAGACTTCACTGTACTTTGAAACAGGAGCACACTTATTTACTGTCCTTTTAAAAGTTCCATTTTAATACCATTTTTCCCTTTGAAAAAAGTTTTTTTTACTTTTTCTGGTATTTTCCTTTGCTGGCATAGTGTATTAAAGTGATTTTTACTACTTTAACTGGGAACAAACATGATGTTTGGAGACTTTGAAATGTTACTGGCCTGTGCTTCTTGGTTTCCCCACGAAAGAGGCACCATTTTTATCTTAACCATGGACCAGACTAGTAGTACCACTGTCAGTCCTTCCAGCCACAAATAGAAAAAGTTAAGCAAAGAGCCTTTGCTACCACAGCAGACTAGCAATCTGCCTTAGCTGCAAGTGGGTGATGCTGCTGTGGCCAAAACTGGTTTCTCAGACCACTCATGTTTTACTCCGGATTTTTCTGGTGTAGCACACTGTAGACCGTGAGTTAGCTGTATCTTCTGCAGATGTTTGGGCCCCCTCATTTGGCAAGGGAAAGCCACTGTTTGTGGTCATGGGAGACAGGATATGGAAGTCTTCCCTGTTAAGTCCGAATGTTGTCCTTATCCCCGGAGAAGCTGCTGCTACCATTATTAACCCTGTTGGCCCCAATTTTTTTAAACACCTTTGTTAAGTTATTTCTGACATAGGCAACTTTACATTTATATAAAAGCTATCAAACTATATTAAGTTCACATTTACAAACGTTATACTTCACATATATTGCTATATATCATATAACCTAAGCAACATTCCATAAATTATTCAATTCCTGCCCCTTTTCTTTCTTTAAACAAGAAACATCTTTATATTACTTATGACATAGGCAATCGTACATTTATATAAATGAAAACAATCCACACCGACAAAATCCTAGTTGCAAGCACTTTACATCACAAACCATACTGAAACACTCCCAGCTGCAAACATTATACATCACTTGTAGTCTACCATCCAGTCCTTTTCAGTCAAACATTACATAGCTCATTTAAGTCCTGCCTTCTTTTAAGCCTCATTCCTCCCTTATATGCGTTGTTCCCACATTTCCCATTTTTCCTATGAAGTTTGCTTCTGTCCAGTTCTGAAGATCTCAATTCCAGTTGTTTTTTTCTCTGTTACTATATTCGCTACTTCTAGTATAGTTGGTTGATTTTTTGATGTCCATTTTCTAGTAATTGCTTTTTTGGCAGCCACCATATTTAGATACAGCAAGGCCTTGCCATGTGTAGGCAGTTCTGATTCTGTATAATAGCTCAGAAAAATCATCTCCCTTGTCACACCAATATGGCCACCCAGCATCTGCGACAGTCCATCCTGCAGGTAATCCTTGGTCTGCCAGCTCACCCACTCCCAGAAGATATGTTCCCAATTACCTCTTTCTTCCCCATCACACCTCCAACATTTGCTGTCTACCCAAGGAAAAATTCCCTGTAGTCCACTTGGGATATAAAAATATCTATGTAAACATTTTCAAGCAAAAATCCTAAATCTTCTAGATTTTGTTGCATATTTGGAACACATGCATATTTTCTCCCATTGTTTCTTTGTGAATTGCTTATCCAATCTCTCTCCCCAATCCTTTCTAACCTCTGTGATTGATTATCATAGTTGTCATGCAGTATTTTATATCTGTACTAATTATTCGTTTTTAATGGCAGCTCTGTTCGAGATTCTATCATCTCATTGCCGGTCTTTCTTTTTGGATCCCCTATTTTTTTCTCTTTGGGTGTACTCTGACATCAATGCCTGACTGGGAAGGCAATCTCTAACCTGTGGTCCAAATAAATTCTTAGCTTCTTCCCATTCTTTCATCTTTCCCTCTCTAGTTATTTTGCTCGCAGTACCTTGGTTCCTCTGCCAGTTTTCTCCAATAAATTCCAGCCCTGTCTTGCCTATTGTCTATATCCCTAATTGCAGTCACCCCTGTTGGCAGAATCTCATTTCTCCATTCCCATGTTGGCTGAGTTCTTGGGATACTTTTGCTACTTTTTAGATATAATAGTCTGATTTGATTATTGTTATTCTTATTAAAGGTTTGCATCCAAAATTCCAGTCTCTCCTTGTTTCTTGAGCTTCCTCCCTGTTTCATTATCATCCATTTCCACTTTGAATTATAGATGTTAAGTTGTCAATCTCACCTTCATTCTTGCTGGATGGGTTCGGAGCCGATCCTCGGCTCCGACTCGGCACTTGCTAAGCTCGAGAATCACTTTTACCAGCTCGAGGCAGCTCTATATCCCATGATGCAAGGCGGTAATTACCCAGATCTCGTTTGCCGCTTCGCTCATGAGGTCACCTTTTTTACCAGCTCCTGGTAAATGAACTTTTTTTACTCTTTTCAAGAGATTCAACTACCACGGCTCATTTCTTATGCAGCCGATGGGGCGAGTAGAGCCACAGGCACAGGAGTGGCTCTTAGGCGTCAGTCCTGGATGCGGCTTTGCAATTTCGCAGACCCCTTTAAGGCGTCCTTCACAAATTCTCCCTTTGATGGCACTACTTTGTTTGGGCCTCAGGTGAAGGACACATTGACCAGGTGCGAGCAAGACGGCAAGACTCTTTTTGCTGTAGGAGTCCGTTTCTCCACCCCTTCTAGACCTTACCCCAAAGGTCAGAAGGGAGGGAAAATGTGGTTCCAAAAATCTCAGGGAGTCACGCCTGATGCACGTGGTCAGTTTACCCCCAGAGGCAGAGGGGGTAATAACAATAGACGCCGCCCTAGGGGCAGAGGAGGTCCGCAGAACCAGGGCAGCAGAGAGCCCCTCTCTGACAAGCCCTTCCAGCATCCCTGAGGTGTTGCCCGATTGCCCACCCTTGGAGGCAGTTGGGGGGGAGATTGTCGCTGTACCCAGAAGCCTGGCTTTCCCTCTCTCAAGACGAATGGGTACAGTTGATCATTTCCGAGGGTTACAAGATCCCTTTCGAGGAAAGCCCCTTCCCTCAAAAAGGTTCCCTTCCAGATGTTCCACCCGGTCTAAGGGAAATTGCGAAGCTAGAGGTATCAAAGCTTCTAAAAAAAAGGGCCATCCAGCCAGTTCCAACAGATCAATTAGAGTCTGGAATCTACTCAAGGTTCTTTTTGGTTCCCAAAAAGACGGGAGACTGGAGACCAATATTAGACCTCAGCAGGCTGAACAAGTCTGTCAAAAAGACAAGATTTTGGATGGTCACACTTCAATCGATTTTGCCCTTTCTGGGCAAAAACAACTGGATGTGCTCCATAGACCTTCAAGATGCGTACTATCACATAAAAATCCACAGACGCTCCAGAAGGTTCCTCCGCTTTCGGCTGGGGACCAGTCATTTTCAGTTCAGAGCCCTGCCCTTTGGTCTCACTACAGCCCCCAGAGTGTTTACCAAATGCATGGCAGTGGTCACGGCTCACCTGAGACGTCAAGGATTCCAGGTGTTTCCGTATCTCGATGACTGGCTCCTCTCAGCCACCACCAGGCATCAACTTCTCCAAGCCAGAGATTATACTCTACGTCTCTGCGGTCAGTTAGGAATTTCGGTCAACTTTGAAAAGTCTTCCTTATTGCCCTGCCAATCTATTACCTTTATAGGCACAGATCTAGACACTATTCGGATGTCAGCAAACCTAACAAGTCAAAGAGTTCTAGATATCCAAAACCACGTTCAGATCATCCTATCCAGCAGAAAGGTACAAGCCAGGTTGGTCCTGAAGGTGTTGGGCCTCATGGCGGCTGCCATCACACTTCTTCCTCTGGCCCGTTTTTACATGCGTCTACTACAATGGATGTTGTTCACCCAATGGTCCTTCCAGCAGCTTCCCATGCGTCACAAGATCCTGGTGAGACAGACCTGCAAGAGCCGTCTATCCTGGTGGAATTCTTCTCCCATAGTCCATCAGGGCAGACCATTTGTCCCTCTGGCCCCGGTAGCCATGGTCACTTTGGATGCCTCCCTGATCGGGTGGGGGGGCATTATCAGGGTAGGATGGTTCATGGCACGTGGCAACCGTTCGAATACCACCTGCACATAAATGTCCTAGAGATGAGAGCAGTGCTTTTAACGTTGCAAGCCCTCAACGATTTTCTTCCCTTAGGAACTATTGCAGTTCACACGGACAACATGTCCGTGGTGTGGTACATCAACAAGCAGGGCGGAACCAAGTCCTATCCCTTGTGTCAAGAAGCTCTCAGACTTTGGCAATGGGCGCTCTCCTCTCATCGGTTTCTGGTAGCAACGCATATCCCCAGGAAAACCAACATTATAGCGGACAGATTGAGCAGAGCTATACTCATGCCTCACGAGTGGTCTCTCAAGCAATCCATAGTGGAGATTTTTCAGAAGTGGGGCCGCCCATGTTGTGACCTTTTTGCTACACCCCAAAACAGCAAATGCCCAGACTTCTCTCTTTCCACTTCCGGGCCATCCCCCCAGAGACGCTCTTACCCAAGATTGGCCCTGGGAACTTCTTTATGCTTTTCCCACCTTTCCGTTGATACCACAAGTACTCCAGAAAGCTACCGTCTTGAGAGCCAAAATGATTCTCATTGCCCCTTACTGGCCTCAACAAATTGGGTTCCCGTTCCTTCATCACCATCTCATGGTGCAGCCTTGGCATCTGGATCCAGTTCCAGATCTTCTGACCCACCAGTCGGGTCAACTGCACCGATCAATTTGTTCCCTCAACCTCACTGCTTGGTTGCTCCACTTCCTTCCTTAGCCAGGCTTCCTATGATCTCTAACCCCGTTAGAGATATCATAGTAGCTTCTCTAAAGTCCTCTACCAGGAGGATTTACTCTAGCAAATGGAAACGTTTCTCTTTTTGGGCAAAGTCTAAGAACATAGACCCTTTTACTGCCCCTATTCAATCGATCTTGGACTTTCTTGCTGAAATATTTCACTCCGGTTCTTCTTCTTCCACAGTTAAAGTCCAGTTGGCAGCAATCTCTAATTTCCATGTCGGATTTGCAGACCAGAATATTATGTCTCACAAACTTTGTAAAGCCTTTCTCAAAGGAGTGTTCCTACTTAAACCCCATGTTAGAGATCCTCCACCACAGTGGGACCTAAATTTAGTGCTGACATCCTTGATACTTCCCCCTTTCGAACCGGCTGCTACATGCTCATTAAAATTTCTTTCTTGGAAGACACTCTTTCTAGTTGCTATTACTTCGGCTAGGAGAGTGTCGAAACTACATGCCCTCTGTGTTCGTCCCCCTTACTTGGTCTTCCACAAGGATAGAGTATCCTTAAGAACCAATCCATCCTTTTTGCCCAAGGTTGCTTCTAAAACAAATTTAAATCAATCCATTGACCTTTCTGTATTTTTTCCCAATCATTCTAACAGGGCAGAACAAAAACTGCATTGCCTAGATGTTCATCGCCAACTCAGATATTATTTGGACAGAACAAAGCAATTTAAGAAATCTGATCAACTTTTTCTTTCTTATGATGAAAATAGGAAAGATCTTCCTGTTTCTAAAGTAACCTTATCCAGATGGCTATCTTCCACCATTTCTGATATTTATTACCTTAGGGGCAAACAACTGATCTCAAAACCTAAAGCGCATTCTACTAGAGGTCTAGCCACATCTGCAGCCTTTCAGGCTAGACTACCCTTGGACACTATTTGTGCAGCAGCCACTTGGGCCACTCCTCATACCTTCGTTTCTCATTACAAATTGGATTTGGCCACCAGGAACAGGGCAAGTTTTGGTTCCACAGTTCTCAAGAGTCTGTTCCATTGATCCTCTCAGGCTAGGGGTGCTAGGGACGCGGTCCCATCCAGCAAGAATGAAGGCGAGATTGACAACTTAACATTTTAGAAGTTATGTACCTACCATAACGTTCCATGTTAGTTGTCTTCTCTCGCCTTCTTTCTTGAGTCCCTCTCTCCTGTCCCCCTAGCCTGGACAGACCTTGATTTTTCCCTTTTTCTCTGGGAGATTGTTCTCCCTTGGACACCAGTTAGCTCTGGATCTCTGTTACCTGGTTCCCCTTACAGTCTTCTCAGGTTAATTCTTCTTTCCTTGTGGAAAGATTGCGGGCAGTTTTCCTCTAGATACCAAACGAGATCTGGGTAATTACCGCCTTGCATCATGGGATATAGGGCTGCCTCGAGCTGGTAAAAGTGATTCTCGAGCTTAGCAAGTGCCGAGTCGGAGCCGAGGATTGGCTCTGAACCCATCCAGCAAGAAAGAAGGTGAGAGAAGACAACTAACATGGAACGTTATGGTAGGTACATAACTTCTAATTTTCTGCTTGTGCTGTATATAAGAGCCTTAATTGTGTACCTCTGTAATACTCCTTCAAATCGGGTAATCCTAATCTGCCCTGTTCTACTGAAAGAATGAGCTTATTCCGCTTTACTCTTGCCATCTTCCCCTCCCAAATAAAGTCCTTCAGTTCTTTATTAATTTCTGTCCACAACTTCTCCTCTGGTTGATAAACATAAGCCTGACCTCTGTACAAGATTAATGGAACTAAAAACATTTTAACTGCTTGTATCTTGCTATCAATATCCATATAACAAAGCTTCCAATTTTCTCAGTTTTTGTATTATTTTTTGTTTAGTCTCTTCCCATGTATCCTTAGCTGCCACACCAGAATAATTTTTAATCTATACTCCTGAATGCTTCATTTTATCATGTCCTCATAAATTTGGATATTGCTGAACCAATTTGTATGTGGGTACATAATTTACTGCTATTGCCTTTATTTTACCCTCATTCATTTTGTATCCCAAAAAGATTTAAAACTCTCTCAAAATGTTCCACAACATTGTAATGTTTCTTTCTGGTTTTGTCAGGTATAAAATAACATCATCTTCAAATAATGTCAGCTTTTCTTGACTACCATAACAGTTATACCCTTGAATTTGAGTCCTTTATTTTCTTTGCCAATGGTTCTAAATGTAATGTGAATAACAAAAGAAAAGAGGATACCCCTGCCTAGTTCCTGTGCTCAAGCAGAAATTATTAGAGAGGATCCCACCCACTTTAAATTTTTACCTCTGATCCCTCATATAGCCACCTAATCAAACTTATCATATTTTCAGGAAATGCAAATGCTTATATTGCTCTGCTCATAAAGTCCCAGCTTACTCTGTCAAATGCTTTCTTTGCGTCAAGACCCACCAACAACAATGGTATTTTCCTTACATTCTGCTGACCTCTGGATCATCAATGTTCTGTTAATGTTGTCAAATATTTGGCTTCCCTCCACAAAACCACACTGATCTATATTTATCAATTTTGTCATTACTTTTGCCATTCTTTTAGCCATTATAGACATTAACACTTTATAGTCATGGTGTTGTATTGAAATGAGCCTGTATGAAGCTGGATCTGATGGATCTTTACCCTTTTTAGGTATTACCACTACCACCGCTTTCTTCCAGGATGTTGGTACTTCTCCTACCCTTAAAATACTGTTAAACAAAACCTTTCAGATCTTTGCTTTTTCTCTCCTAGCTTGGTTATACATCACAATTTGTATCTCTTCTTCTCCTAGCCTAACCATTAGTGATTTAAGTCCCATCTAGCTCTAACCTTGACACATTTAATTCTTTAATAAACATTTCCATTTGTATCTTTTCTTGATTTCCATATTTCTTGGCTTTATACAGACTTTCATAAAATTTCCAAAATATTTCTAATACCTCTACAGGATCTCGTGTTACCTTCCTTGTTACAGGCTCCCTACGCCTGGTGATAGCTCTTGCTACTTTCTTTTGCCTGAGTCATTATGCTAAAAGTTTTTGTGCTCCAGTGTTATCAAAAAACAGTTGCTTAACAGCAGTCTTTGTAAACTCATGTATATTTTCTGCTGATCATTCTGCAGTTGATCCTCTTCTTGTTCTGTGAGATTCCCCCTATTCTGCAATACTTTAACATTTGTAAGTCCCTCTAAATTCTTGTTACTTCTTAAACATAGCTCCCTTTCTTTTATTTCCACCTTAGTTTTAAGCTCCACCTTAATTTTATCCCACACCCTAGCTATATTTTCAGAAGTAATTTCTATTCTCTTGAATAGATCCTGAATAACGTTGGCCCGAATTTTGATTTCAAAAATATTTTATTTTCTATTTTGGAAAATGTGCATGTTAATCCGAGGGGTGGTTCATGGCCTACTTTATTGGAACAAAGAGAGCTTTGGTGGCAAGTATTTTTGAATATCACACTTCCCCCGGGTCTCAATGATTCTGTTAGTATTTCTAGTTTGTTAAAGATGAAATTTTATATGACAGGTGAAAAAGTACTTTTGTTATTTGTAAATGTTGTGTTTGTTGTTTTATTTTAACATTATGTGATGTTTTAAGTCTTGGTCTCTCTAAAATTTCTCTTCCTGTTCTTGGTCATGTGGTTCAGTGGGTAATTTAAATGTGCATTCAAGTAGACGAAAGCGCTTATCTATTTTATTATTAAAGCCATGTTTGTTTGTTCATAGGTTCATAGGTTTATACTAGGTTATCTGCCCTAAGGCATTTATAAGCCTAGCCCAAAGTTTTGTGGCTTACGCCACCCCTTATGTTAAAAAATACTGTGCCCATTAGTTTGTTGTGCCTCTGTCCAGCAGTGACACAGAGATGATTCCCGGGGTAAACCTACGATCTCCCATCCACTGGTCAAGATTTCTCTTGAACAGAGCCAGCGAGGTGCTCTGCCTCACATGGACCGGGATTTTATTCCACAGCATAGGGAGTCTCTGGGTGACAAATGTATCCCTCCAGCATGTCCTATTTATATCCGTGCTAAGGTTTAAGTCACTTGCTCTAGTGGATCTGGTAGATTTGGATTTTTTGAGGTGGAGCATGTCCATTAATTCCGGGTTGGACATGGCCTTGTATGTCAGGCACAGGTCACCTCTGAGCAGATGGTATGCGACTGAATAGAGCTGGAGTTTCTTCAGTCTGGCAGCATATGACAGATTTTGGAGTCCCTTTATCCTTTTGGTGAGGAACTTTTGGGGTCTCTCCAATTGCTGCAGGTGTCGGGTGAGATACATCCCGAATGGGGCATTGTACTCGATCATTGGTCTGATAAGTGAAGAGTACAGCGGAACAATGACCTCACTTGATCTGGATTTGAATCCCTTCATGATCAGGTTGGCAATGTAGAAGGTCTTTCTAACCACTTTAGCAATGTGAGTGTCAAAAGAAAGGCCACTGTCAACCTGGGTCCCCAGGTCCCTGATAACCTCTTCTGTGCTTAGTGGATTGCCACCTATATGGTAGCTTGGGGTTACCTTGTTTTTCCCGAAGGGTATGACTATACATTTTTTGGCATTTAACTTCAGGCCATGGCTCTGGCACCAGCTATCAGTTTCCGTGAGACCCTCTGAAGGATATCTGTGTCCGATGTACTTTCCACTATGGCCCAGTTTGCAGTCATCTGCAAACTTTGTCAGCCATAGTCTTCCTATGTTTGCCTGTACTTCTGAGAAGTAGATGCCGAACAACAGGGGCCAAGGACTGAGCCCTGTGGGACACCACTTGTGACCGGCTTGGAGTCTGACATGGCGCCAGCAACTCTAACCCTGTGGGTTCTGTCCTTTAGCCAGTTTGCAACCCATCTTGTGACATATGGGTTTACATTTAAGCTGGTAAGTTTCTCTATAATACCCGAGTGGGGTATTGTGTCGAAAGCTTTTGCAAGGTCAAGGTAGGCTGTATGGACTGCCTTTCCTCATCAATGGCCTTGGTGACTGTTTCAAGAAGTCGACCAAGTTCAAAAGGCATGATCTGCCCTTGACAAAGCCAAACTGGGTCGGGTCCAATGTCTGCAAGTCCCCTATGTCTTTGTTTATGAGTTCCATTATGATCCTCTCCATAGCTTTGCAGACCAGGCTTGTTAAGCTTATGGGGTAATTACCAGGGTCCAGAGGCACCGCCTTTGTGGAGTGGGACCACAGTTGCCGTGCGCCACTCCTTGGGCACGTATCCTGTGGTAAGGCTAAGATTAAACAGCTGCCTTATGTGCGGGTTTAGTTCCTCATTGAGTTCGTGTAGCACACAGCCGGAACACCATCCGTCCCATTGATGCTGTGTTTTTAGCTTTAGAGAGCAGCTTTCACCTGCGCATTTGAGATGTCTGGGAGGCTACACTCCGCTGGGATAGTTATCTCTCCTTTTGGGGGGGAGAGGGGGGTGAAGTTTGCACTGAACCTGTCTGCCATTATGTTGGAAATGTCTGTGGGTTCAGTGATTTTTGTATCATTTTGGACTAATTCTGAGCATATCTGGGAGTTTCCACCCAGGTTTCTAACATAGCTGAAGAAGGCCTTATGATTGTCTTTTGAATATATGGCAATTTTTCTCTCAAAGTTGGCCTTGGATGATTTTATGAATGCTCGCATTTTTTTTA
The DNA here is from genome assembly GCF_019279795.1 of Protopterus annectens. NCBI lineage: Eukaryota > Metazoa > Chordata > Ceratodontiformes > Protopteridae > Protopterus > Protopterus annectens. The sequence goes on from NC_056743.1 coordinate 1,260,897,502, forward strand.
CTAATAATGATCAAGGGTGTCTTCTCTTTTATGGATTTTGCTCTGTCATGTAACAGCTTTCTCCTCTTATTGCAAAGTTTGTTTATGGCTGGGGTCCACCAAACTGGACGTTTGCCCTTGGTGGAAAGAGTCTTGGTTTTATTAGGGATTGCCTGATCCATGCAGTCCTGGAGGTGTTCGTAGAAGGCATTTGTAAGGGCTTCTGCAGCTTGGGTTGTGGTTTCCACTGGCTCGGGGGCCTTGAAGGATACCACACCAGTCTTGAGTAGTGTGAAGTTTGCTTTAGAGAAGTTCTTCACTGTGGTCTTTTGTTTGGGGTGGGGGCGGGATGTGGATTTCCAGTGAGATTAGTTTATGATCTGATCTCACCAATAAGGGATATACTTCCGGTGTGGAGCATTTTGTCCCCATGTTTGTGATGATGAGATCTAGTATATTTTCTCCTCTTGTGGGAACGATGACTAGTTGTTCCATGGCATTTGAATTTATGAACTCCAGGAACCTTTGGGCTAGAAAGTTGGGGCTTGAGTAATGTTCCCAGTCTATATTCGGGTAGTTGAAGTCACCCAATATAATGGTGTTTGGAGATACATTTATACCCTCCAGTGTCTTCAGGAAGGCTGTGTGGGGTTCCTGAGTTTGAGAGGGTGGCCTGTAGCATGCTACAAATTGTAGAACAGTTTTGCCTATGGTTAATTGCACCTGGATGGTTTCCAATGCTTCGTGCGTTGCCACCAACCTGGAGGTGTGGGTATCCTTGATTAATATGGATACACCCCCTCCTTTTGTGGTGTGGTCCGGGTTTTGGGGCCGGAACGCATGATATGAGGTAAAACCTGATGGTGCCGGGGTGTTCTCAGGAGCCTTGAACCAGGTTTCAGTCACAGCACAGACATCGATGTTCTCCATACTGAGAAGGGCCTTGAGTGTGCATTTTGAGATTTAGACTTCTGGCATTGAGCAGCATTACCCTTAGTTTCTTCCCATTTTTGTTTTCTAGGGTGGTAGGTTTAGAATTTGAGCCTTGCCTAAAAAGGCACTATGGGGTGGCAAGAGCCTTGCCAATATCCGGAATCCCAGGGTGACAGGTGCAAGCCGTCCCTTGCGAAGCAGCGTGGCTTGTCAAGCATGTCATCCCAGGCAGACAGACACTGGATCCCCTTTGAATGACACCAGAAATTAAGCCAATTGTTAAAGCTGATCATCTTGTCTCTATGTTGTGGCATCATTCTTGGTGAAGGAAGGATAATGCTCAGGGTCAGGGTCATACCTGCCTGGGCTACATAATGAGAGAGCTCCTCTGTCTCTTTTCATGTAGTCCAGGGAGGTACGTCTCAGGTCGTTCACACCAGCATGGACAATGACTGTGTCATATTTGTACTTGCTGTGGAGTGACCCGAGTGCTTGTGTTATGTGGCGGATTCTAGCACCCGATAGGCAGCTTACTGTGACCCTCTCCTTGTTCAGCCTGGTGAGTGGTACGTCATTGTGTCCGACTATGGAGTCACCTATGACAAGTATGTTTGGTGTTGTATTTGACCTTAAGGGCTGTGACTGCTTTGCACACTGATTTTGTGGTTTATGTGTTGCCTGTGTGTGTCATGAACTGGCAGTTGCTTGGGTGTCTGCTTTGGAGGCCTCTGCTGTTTAGGTAAATTTTTGCTCAGAGCCTCAGAGTATGTCTTTGTGTGTTTGTGTTTGATTCATTGTTGTGATAGCTTTATGTGAGACTGGTTTTGTGGTGTGTGTAGTTGCCTTCTCCTCCTGTCTGGTCTTGCCAGTCCTGAGTTGAGAGAGCTCAGCCTCCAGTTTGGCTAAATAGCTGCATCTCTCGCAAGTATTTGCGTTATGTGGGAGGAGGAGAGGGTTGTCTGTGTACATGAGGCAATTGTAACATTGCCTCAATATTCCCAGATTCACCAACTGGACAGGAGAGGACGCCAGCATCTGGCCCTTCGACATGCTAGAGAAATTAAGAAGTTAGGGGTGTAACTAAATAAGAGAGGACATAGTAAGGAAGTGGGTACTCCTGGGGGGGGGGGTCGCTAGTGAAGGACTTTGTATAATACAGAAGTGCTTAACCTGAAAAGAAGATGCTTTTAAGACAAGTGCTGAGCTTTTTTTTTTTTTGGGGGGGGGGAGCTTTTAGGAACAAGTGCTGCGCTTTTTAGTTAAGGGATATACTGTTTAGATTACTGGTAGAGCAGTTCTAAGGGAAAAAATGAAGAACAGACTTTATGGAGCCAGAAAAAGTTTAACCTTGTTAAACCAGCTGCCAATGCTGCTCTATTGGCAACTCCGCTCTAAATCGCGCTAAAGCGTGCTTGATAGCAGGGGCTGGAAAGAGCCAGGAATTGACCCAAAACGGCCAATAAAACTACAGTTTCAAGTCAGTAACCACTCTCACGGGGGGCAGGGAAGCTGCTCAATGTTTTTCACTGCCACTGATCAACAGAGAGACTTTCCTTTAGCCCAAGCAAAAATGGCCTCACAGAAACTTACAAACAGTTCAAGAACAGCAAGCCTGTAACTGAACTTTTTTAAATCTCAGAAAAGTGGGAAAAAAGCAAGATTTTGGTTTCCTCTCTGTTTTTTCGCAATCTTTGTAAACTCGTGTATATTATCGAGGTGATCCATTATTTTCTGCTTAGCATTCTGCAGTTGATCTTTTTCTGTGAGATTCCCCCTATTCTGCAGTAGTTTAACATTTGTCAGTCCCTCTAAATTCTTGTTACTTCTTAACCATAGCTCCCTTTCTTTTATTTCCACCCTATTTTTAAACCCCACTTTAATTTTATCCCACACCCTAGCTGTGTTTTCAGAAGTAATTTCTATTCTCTTGAATAGCTCCTGAATACCGTTGGCCCCAATTTTGATGTCAAAATGAAACAGAAAACTAAACATGTAGCTACTCCTCATGACATTTCTCTGGCAGCAGTAGTCCATTAAGTCTGTTTCATCGTCTAATTCAGGTTATCTATTCTTAAGGTAGTATTTGGTAAAAAAAAAGATAAGTAATTTCTCTCTCCCTGAATAGATTCAAAATTCTGAATCTGGACAGGAAGATGAAGGGGGCAGATGCAGGGTTTTCTCCTCAGATTGCTGAACCAGATTGAAAGGAGAGCATGGTATCTGATAAACCCAATGAGGAATTATCTTCCAAAACCAACAGCAAATGTGCAGTGCAAATGGCAATGCACTAAACACAAAGAAAATAATAAAACGCACCCAGTGGAGGGGTCCTATAGGTTAAAATCCACATTTAATGAAATAAAACAATATTGAGCACTTTTGTCCCTGACGCACTGGGGACTTCTTCAGAATACATTGCATTCATGTTCCAGAACTGTTTAAATATCCAATAAATCATTACAATTGGCTGTTAATCAACCAGTAGTAAAAAAATACAAATGTTGTATGATGTTCCATTAAAATGATTCAAAATCCACCAGAAACAGAAGGTATAATACTGAGATGGAAAATTAAAAATGCAATTCCTGTCATTTTTGACATTCTGTATAAAATCTGTATTTTTACAAAACTGAATAATTGAATAATATATTACCTGTATTTTAATTTCATCAGGGGGGAGAAAATGAGTCCCATTACAACCTGTCAGCCTTTTCTTTTAATACAAGTGCTATAGACATAGAATCTTTCAACCCAGGTGGGATCATAGTGGCTAATCTCAATTGCCACTGTTATTCCATCTTTTTTCCAACCCCCCCCCCCCCTTGGGATTCAGATTGATCTGCTGATTAATATCAAAAGTTAATTTACTATATTCTTTGCATACAAGGGAATGCTTGTACAAAGCATTAGTTTCTTTTTTATTGCTAATTTCTTACAAGTGCTCGTAGATCCTACTTTTCAAAGACTGCTCAGCTTTTCCAGCATAAAACCCTACACAGCTTTCACACTTGGCCAAGCACACTGTTCTAGTTGTAGAAGAATTACCCTTCTTAAACACAATTTTACTTTGCATTTTATTTCCTAAAATAATCTCCAAACCATTAGTAAGGTAAGCACATTGGTTACAACAACCCCAGGGCTATTTGTGTTAAACTTGATGTTCATCGTGTTTCACTGTTGCAGTCATGACTGTAGGGTTCTCCCCTGCCGGCAGGCAGTCAGTCCTCGGTCGGCCAAAATCCCAAGCTCTGGGTCCGGCGTTGGCTGTTCAGCCATGCTCCTTGACGTCAGAGCACCAGGAGTACAAAGCTGACAGCCGACGCCATGTTCTCCAGTCTTTCTTGCCGTGCGGTGATAGCAGCTCGAAAGTGCCGGTCGGCTGACTCCTGACAATTTTTTTATAAACGTACTTCAGTCCGAAGACTTTCTTCTCCTACTCAAAGCTAAGTACCCCATTGGGGAGACATTTTTCTTGCTCCAGTCCGATGTCAGAAAAAGTTAATAATTGTATTTCATGTGGGAAGCAAATACCTCATAAGGATTTTCATTCTTACTGTATTCCTTGCTTAGACCCTGACCACGACGTAGCTAGTTGTCGGTTTTGTGCTAGATTCAATCAATGTACGATTAAACGAAGGTACGATTTTGCATTTCATTACTTTGGTAGGCGTTTTAATTATAAAATGTCATCGGATATGGTTTCGGCTACCAGAGTTCACAAACGACGCAAGGATAAAGACAGGCCTCCGAGGTCCAAATCAGACGATGTACAAGTAGAGCCAGCTTCAGGTTCGGCCGTCGTCAGTGAGGCGCTTTTGCAGCCCCTGTCGTCGGACATTTCGGAACCGATGGCCGAAACAGACTCCCACGAGGAGCCAACTAGGCCTTTGAATATTTCTGTTGCAGGACCTTCGGACAATGCTCCTTCGGATGGGTCCGGAGCCGCTGTGCAGGTACCGGCTTCCGAAGGGGTTTTCAGGCCTACTCAGCTTCTAATAAAGGCAAAGACAAAGGCAAAGACTCCTTCCAAATCAAAGACTGCAGCCCAGGCCTCTTCTGATCCGGCACCCAAGTCTCAGAAACAGTTACTTAAGATGGCGGAGGACTTACTTACTATGATTAGGGGTTCACATCCCCCTCCAGATAAAAGGCCAAGGCAGGAAGTTTATTATGACTCCTCTGATCAGGCTTCTGTTTCTTCAGTTTCTTCTTCTGACCAGGAATATTCTTTCCCTCCTTATGAGGATTGTGATGCTGAGGAATCCATTCCTTCAACTTCTCCCCCTGAGGATTTCTCTTTTGGGGAAACTTTGCATGAAATGAGGGAACATTTTCACTGGGAAGGACAGGAGTACTCGGAATCTAAGAAAAGACTAAGGGATTTTCTTCTTCTTCCCCAGCATAGACCCCTGGTTATTCCTCCTATTTTGGATATTGTGGATGATGCTTTTTCGGAGGCTAACTTAACTCCTGACTCTTTTCCTCCAGCTCCTGTTAAGCCAGACAGATATTATAGGGTTCCTGATTCCCACCAGTTTTTATACAAGAATCCTACTGCTGACCCTGAAACCATTTCTCAGGGTCCTAAGGGGGTTAAGGCCGCTTCTGCTAAAAACCCCATTCCCACTGAGAAGGATTCCAGATCTTTAGAAAGATGGGGCAAAAAAGTGTACACTTCTGCTACTTTATCTATTAGGGCTTTAAACTGTCAGTTTCATATGCTGAAATACCATCAATTTCTCCTGTCTGTTTTAAAACAAAAGCTAACTTCCATTTCCGCCTGTGCAGATGAAAAGGAATTACATGACTTAATGCATGCCACTGAACAAGCTGGAAAGCATGGTTTACACTGTGGATTTGATGCCTTGGAGGCTTCTTGTAGGGCTGCTGCCTCTGGCACAGTCATTAGAAGGCATGCATGGTTAAAGGAACAAAATTTGCCAGATCAAGTAAAAGCTAAATTATTGGATGCTCCTGTTCAGCATAATGTTTTGTTTGGATCTAAAGCTGAAGAGGTGATAAAGAAGATGGAGGACAAGGCAAAATCCATGCAAACAGCTAAAGATTTCTTACAAGTACAGCCACCCAGATTTAGTAGGAATTGGCCTACAAAAAATTGGTCCTTTCCCAATTCAGACAGGCTTCAGAGGGGTAGATACAGACGCTCCCGAGGAAGGCCTCAAACGCAAGCCTCTTATAGACCAAGACAGTGGACTGCTTCCACCCCTAGGGGAGGAGAGGACAGGTCGCAAGCTCATAGAAAACAGACTCAATGACTCCCTCTGTTGGGCTGCAGGAACCTCTTGCCTGGAAGCCCCTCTCGGAGGAAAACTTTCTCTTTTTCACCTAAATTGGACTCATATAACCTGAGACAAGTGGGTTCTGGATGTGGTTTCAAGAGGTTACAAATTCTATTTTCATACCCTACCAAGACCAAGCGGATGGCAAGATCTTCCAAAACATCAATGGTTAGAGGCCTTAAACCAGGTGGAAGCTCTCTTGGTTATGAAAGCCATAGAACTAGTTCCACTTTCAGAGATGGGACAAGGTTTTTACTCAAGGCTCTTTCTAGTCCCCAGGAAGCAAAATTCATGGAGACCCATTCTGGATCTGTCAGTCTTGAACACTTTTCTCGAGATACCAAAATTCAAGATGCTTACTCTACAGCAGCTACTTCCAATGCTGACCAAAAATGCATGGATGGTAACTTTGGATTTAAAGGAGGCATATTTACACATTCCCATCAGGCAGGAATGCAGAAAATACCTCAGGTTCAAGGCCGGATCAAGGCACTATCAGTTCTCTGCGCTGCCCTTTGGATTGTCTGCTGCACCCAGGGTCTTCACCAAATGCCTGACTCCAGTAGTAGCTTATTGCAGACTCAAGGGAATTCAAATTTACCCTTATCTGGACGACTGTCTTATTCAGGCAGACAGCAAGGATGTCTTACTCCAGCATCTATAGTTTGTTCAGAATCTTCTCAAGTTCCTGAGATTCATTGTAAACATAAAAAAGTCAAATTTGACACCCTCACAACGGATAATTTTTCTGAGTGCTTCTCTAAACACAACAACCCAGATGGCATTTCTGACATACGAAAAACAATTACAGCTGGCTTCAACTTTCAAAACCTTGGCAACATTAACTCTGCTCTCTGCAAGGAAATTCCTGCAAGCTTTGGGTTACATGGCCTCCTGCATCCTTCTCGTACCATATGCAAGACTACATATGAGGAAAATACAGTGGTACCTAAAAAGTGTATGGTCTCAGCATTGCCACAGTTTAGACATACAGATCACCGTCCTGCCTTGTCTTCAAAAGGAATTCCTTTAGTGGTCCAAGGCATGTACTCTAAACAAAGGAAAACCCTTCAGTCTGCCTCCTGCCACTCAGATACTAACCACGGACTCCTCAGATTATGCATGGGGAGCCCATTTTCAGGGCAACTGTCTGCAGGGCCTTTGGACAAAGGATTAGTAGCACCTGCATATCAATTTAAAGGAAATGTTAGCTGTTCAGAAAGCTCGATTAGCCTTCAGGAATCTTCTACAACCAGGACAACTACTGATACGGACAGACAACACCACAGTTATGTGGTACATAAACAAGCAAGGGGGATCTCATTCCTATCCCCTTTGCAGACTAGCCATGAATCTTTGGAACACAGCTCTAGCTTGCAAACTGGACCTTCAAGCTCAGTTTCTACCAGGGAAGCAAAACTTCCTGGCAGACAGTCTGAGCAGAAACCTGTCGGACCCACACGAATGGATGCTGGACACCGAAATATTCAAGATTACAGCAGTCTGGGGATGTCCACACATAGACCTCTTTGCATCCCACCTCAATCTTCAACTACAGATTTTTTGCACCAGGGCATTCCACGAACTAGCTTGGAAAGTGGATGCACTATCATTCAGTTGGAGAAACCTCTCTGGGTATGCCTTTCCGCCTGTTCCTCTTCTTCCACGGGTATTATTAAAGATCAAACAGGACAAGCCCAAGATGATAATCTTGCTGGCCCCAAATTGGCCTCAACAGTTTTGGTACCCAACACTGAAAAACCTTTGTCTGGAGCCCCCTTTGGGTTTTACCACAGACTCCGAACCTTCTGTCCCAACACCAGGGTCAGGTTCTGCACTCCCATGTCAAAACCTCAGCCTGGCGGCCTGGTTAATCCAGGGTCTTTGATTCATTCTCTCCTACCCAAGCAGGTTATGGATGTCATTTTAGAAGCCAGACGTCCTAGCACTAGAAAATCTTATGCAGGAAAATGGAAAAGATTTTGTTCCTGGATAAAGGCTCAGGATTCAGATCCTCTTATTCCTAACATTCCTCTGATTTTACTTTACCTGACAGACCTCTTACATAACGGTCTCTCTTTCTCTTCCATAAAGATACATGCCTCTGCTATTTCTGCTCATTATAATACAGACCCTCCAATCTTTTCCCACCAGCTCATTAGACAGTTTCTCAGAGGAGCTAAGAACTTAAGGCCCCCCTAAATCTCCTCCCATTCCTGCTTGGGATCTCAACTGTGTTTTGGAAAAACTCACCTTACCTCCTTTTGAGCCTGCTGCCACATCTGACATCAAGTTTTTATCTTGGAAGACAGCCATCCTGTTAGCTCTGACCTCTGCCAGGAGAGTTTCGGAGTTGCAAGTTCTCATGGCTGTGGAACCTTATATTATTTTTCATCAAGACACAGGGTGTCTTTAAGGACTAATCCTAATTTCATGCCTGAGGTGATTTCCAGAGTGGCTTTAAATCAAACTATTCACTTGCCAACTTATTTCCCCACGCAGACAACTACGTTTTTTTACCTTGACAAAACCAAGGACATCAGGAAATCAGAGCAATTGTTTGTTTCTTATGCTTCAAGTTCCCAAGGTAAAGCTATTTCAAGACAGACCATTTCCAAATGGATTGCTCATGGAATCAGATTTTGCTATTCACACCATGGAAAGCAAATCCCAGGGTCTGTAAGGACTGACTCTACCAGAGCTGCTGCCACTTCAGCTGCCTACCTCAGAGGAGTTCCTACCAAGGACATTTTGGAAGCTGCAACTTGGAGTTCAGTGCATACTTTTTCTAAGCACTACAATCTACCTCTTTACTCTAAGTCTAGGGCAGGCTTTGCTTCTGCAGTCTTGCAGGGCCTTTTAGCCGCCCCCTCTACTTTATGACCACCTCCCTTTTATTCTGCTTTGGGATTCAACCCTACAGTCATGACTGCAACAGTGAAACACGATGAACATAGTACATTTGTGTACACTTACCATAAATGTAGATGTTCGAGTGTCTTCACTGTTGCAGTCTGGGTTTCCCTCCCTCCTGTCCCCTCTTATTTTTCTTTTGTGTGGTTCCTTTTTTCACCCTTCTTCTGAGGTGTATTTGCAAAGGGTATGGGATCTTACTCATTTTGGAACACCTGACATCTGGGGCAAGAAAAACTGGAGAACATGGCGTCGGCTGTCAGCTTTGTACTCCTGGCGCTCTGACGTCAGGGAGCATGGCTGAACAGCCGACGCCAGACCCAGACCCAGACTTTGGGATTCTGGCCGACCAAGGACTGCCTGCTGGCAGGGGAGAACCCTACAGTCATGACTGCAACAGCGAAGACACTCTAACATCTACATTTATAGTAAGTGTACACAACTGTACTTTCTCCAAAAGTGGTTTAAACTTGTTCTCCAAAAGTTTCTTAATATTTGCACCACTTTTGGTGATAAACAATGGCTCATTTTTATTTATTTATTTATTTATGTTATTTTATTTTACATTTGTTAACTTGGGAAGTCCGATTGGGCACAGGTCCATTTTCAGCGGAGGCCTGGGGAGAAAAGCTCCACATAACGCTTAAGAATTAATACATCCAAGAATACATATAGGCATACATAAGCAAGTATGAACATTTTCTAGGTAGTTGCTCCACATAACACAAAGAATGAATACATCCAAGAATACAAGTAGGCATACATAAGCAAGCATTAACAATTTTTAGGTAGTTGTAATACTGAATGATGCATGAAGAAAAGCCTGAGTTACCCTTTTTTTTTTTTTTTAATAGAAGGTTGCTCTTTCTGTTCAGAACTTTACATTAGTTACACAGGTCTACTGGCACACTGTAAAGGACTTATCATTGGAATAGTTGGATCATGATAGATTCCTAGCAACAGTGCAGAGTATGGTTTAACCTGGGGAGCAGCATGAGCAAAGCCAGTTATTTAAGTAATGGGTTTTGAGGAGTTTATTAAATTGGAGATGGGAGGTGATAGAAGTTAACTGGATTGGGAGTGTGTTCCAAATGTTGGCAATGGAGCAGGCAAAGAGAGATTTCCCAGCTTCATTTTTATGTTTGATGACACTGGTTAGGTTTTGATTCTTGGATCGTAAGGCTCTAGTGGTGGTATAGTGATGAATTAGGTGCTGAAGGCTGGGTTTTATTTTTCTGGAAGGTAGTAGAGCTTTTGAGCTCTTAAGAGTTGGTTGAGTAGGAGTAGCTGAGGTAGCTCAAGCCAATTTAGTTGCTTGAGGACAAGGCAGTAATGGGATCTATGAGTGGCATCTGTGGCGAACTTGGCAATCTTGTTGTAACAAGATTCCATTTTGTTTAGTTCACTGTGGCAAAGGTTTGTAAAGATATAGGAGGCATAAAGGAGAATAAATAGGTGAGTCCTTGCAATAGTAGCTTTGGTATGTGTGGTGATAAACTGTTTGTTCCTATAAAGAAGACCAAGTTTTTTGTTAACTTTCTTTATAGTTTGGGCTACGTTTTTGTCGAATTTCAGATTATTGTCAATTTTGACATCTAGTCGTTGTTTAGATGGTGAGATTTTCCAGGACTGAAGAAAATGAGTTTTGTCATTTTGGGATTAAGAATAAGTTTGATGTTAATGAACCATGATTCTGCAAGGGTAAAGTTGTTTTGAGTTATGGTTTGAAGCTCGTTTAGGGTGTGGGCCGCACATATAATGGTGGTGTCATCTGCATATTGCACCACTGAGGCTGAGGCAGTCTGATTAGTAAAAAGTGAGAACAGCAAAGGACCGAGGATAAACCCTTGAGGGATGCCTATGGCTATTGGTAGTAACAGGGACAGTTGGCCTTGCCATAGGACAGCTTGTTGACAGTCTGATAAATAGTTACTGAACCATGTTATAGTGGAGGGGCTTATGTTAAGGGTAAATAGTCTCCAGGAGTATAGTATGGTTAACCATATCAAAGGCTTTGGATAAGTCTAAGAATATGGAGGATACAAATAGTTCTTTGTTTCTATGATGATTGACAGTGTTAGTGAAAGAGAGTATTGCTGTGGTGGTGCTATGGGAAAGTCTAAAGCCATGCTGAGATTCGGATAGTAGGTCATTTTGTCGAAGGAACTGCATGAGTTGAGAATGAACAACGCTTTCCAATATTTTTTGATAGAGGAGATAGAGTAGCAATGGGACAATAGTTGGTTAGCTCAAGGGATTTACCTTCTTTGTGTAGTGGTATATGTGATATTTTCCATGAGTGAGGTACTTTACATTCTGATAATGACCTATTTATTAGGATGGACACTGGGTAGGCTATTGCTTCAGAAGTCATCTGAAGGAAGTCTGATGGCAGATTATCAGCTGCCAGTGTGGTTGGTTTAAGTTTTTTGAAGAGTTTAACAATTGTTTTTGTAGATTCTGGGTGCAGGGAAAAGCTGGAGATGTGGTTTTGTGTGTTGGGATGGGTTGGGATGTCTGTTGAACTGGGGGTACCAGTACTATTTTGGGTGTTGGCTAGAGTTTGGACTGTTTCTGTAAAAAGTTTATTAAATTGGGTGGGAGTGTTTTCATGGTTGGTTGGTAGTATAGGGGATGGAGTGGTGAATCTTCCTGGGTGCAGTAAAGTATTTATTGTGGCCCAAAATGTATGTGGGTTATGAGCATATTTTTCTTATATGGATTTGTAGTAATTAGATTTGTCAAGTTTGAATTGTTTTTTGGCTTTGTTCCAGAGTTCTTGATAGTGTTGTCTCAAGGTGGTGGTTTTGTTTTTGTGAAACTGCAGCCAGGCTTTGTCCCTTTCTTTCATTAATGTTTTGGTATCTGTAGTTAGACATGGGGCATAGTTAGTTTTGATTCTAATGGTTCTAGACGGTGCATGATAATTTAAGATGTTTAGGAAAGTAGAGTTGAAGTACTCCACATCTTTGTCTAGAGTTAGTTGTTTTAGGGGAGTCCAGTTACAGCATTTTAGTGCATTGATTAATTAAGTAGTTCTAAAGTACTTTTTGTTATGTATTACTCTGAGAATGGGATGGTGAATATGATTGGATTGGTGCCTGATTAGGTAAGTTGCTTGGTGGTCGCTCAGACTTTCAGTAAGACAGCTTGATTGCTGTGCAAGAAAGGGGTCAGGTAGCAAATTCCAGTCTAGGATGGACTGGCGATTGGATGTTTTGTCGATTCTAGTGGGATCAGATATAATTTTGGTGAACCCGTGGAGGCTAATGTAGGTAGTGGGGGGTTGCTGGTGCAGTCAGCCCAGTCAATATTAAAATTGCCTAATAGTATGGTTTCTTGTGGGAGTGAGGTTGACATCCAGTTTAGTAGGCTTTCCAGTATAGTGGTGTTGCCTGGTGAGATATAACCCCTGCAGTCATTGGTTGTTGGAATTAAGCTTTAATTTTGCAAGAATTAGTTCTACATCTTTGAAATCTTTGGAATTACACTCAAATTGTTTAATTTGATCTTGGCATAGTATTGCTACACCTCCTTCCTTTTTCCCAATTCTGTCTCTACATATAATGTTATATCCAGGAGGTTTAAGTTCAATGTTATGGTTTTCTGGTTTAAGCCAAGTTTATGTTAGTACAGCGACTTCTGGTTTGTATAGAGCTAGTAGGGGGTGGAGGTCATGGGTTTTGTTAAGTATGCTTCTAGCATTTATGTTCAAAAGGAGGAGAGAGGAGGCAGGCCTTGGGTAAAGAGGATTTGGTCTGTTGTAAGTTTGAGTTAGTAGACATATTGGGCCCTGGATTAGGGTGAATGTCCCCTGTCCCCACAGCAAGTGAGATTTTTGAGAAGGTGTAGGTATAGTTTGGTTAGTTTGTGAAACATTTAGTTTGTTTTAGGGAATAATGAGGATTGATTTTGTAGGTTGGGTTATTTTGTAGGTAAGAATAAAACTGGGAAGAGGTGAGGTCGCAAGGTGATATAGGGAAATTCCTTAGTTTTAAGGGAATGGTTAGGGGTTCTGTCTGCCATGGTGGGGGGTGGTGATATATAGTTGTGAGTGATAGGAGGTAACAATGGACAACAAGAGGAGTGAAAGGATAGTTAGTGTGTAAGGAATTAGTATTGGTATCAGGATGTGATAGGTATGTGACATGTTTTTAGATGTGCTTAAGGAGATGGGTGTCTATGGAAGAACTACTAATTACAGAAGTTGGTTGTTGAATAAGCGTGTGGTGTAAAGTAGTATTATGGGGATGATAGGTTTAGTTTTAATTGGTTAAATGAGAGTGAAAATTACTGGGGTGTGGTCTAAAGCTATAAATGAAATTGATGTGGGGGTGGGTGGGAATGGGGGTAGGGTAGAGGAGCGAAGTGAGCATAGCGAATGGAGCGGGGTTGCACCATCCTGTAGGTTCAACAGCAAAAAACAATCAGTGAGTATTTCCCTAGTGTCTGTATGGGAGAGGATATGTGTTCAGTTGTAAATACTGCAGCAGACAAATGTCACTTTATTTTACTCTTTTATTTTACTAAAAACTGTGAAGGGGGGCTAGCAGTCGTGAAGCTGAGAGGGAGGCTAGAGAGGTAGGGAGATAAGTGGGGAGACTGTGATAGGGAGAGGCACTAGTTCAGGGGATGAGAGGATTTAGTGCAGCAGATGTGGGACCAGGGTAGGGCACAGATGATGGTAGTATGTGGGGATGTGAGGGACTGTTCCAGTAGGAGGCAGGGGAGTAGGAAGAAAGGGCTAACAGAGAGTCGCTGGGTGTAGGGTTAGGCAGGTGGGTTCACAACTTGGAGTGTTGTGAGGGGGGGTGTAAGCAGAGATGTGCGGTAGCTGACCAGGAGTAGTACTTTTAAGGAGGCACAACAGTAGGTACAAAGCTATATGTTGCAAAGTAAGTAAATAAGGTTGAGTAGTTAGAAACCACTGTAATATACGTTATTAATTGATGGCACTGTTGCTGGAGAGGAATCCCACTGAGGAGCAGAACTCTTAGCGGGAGTGGGTGGTCTTCAGACTTGACTGGAGTTTTTTAGAAAGTCTTTTTTCTGTTTGGTGCCAAGGATGTTATTAATTGATGGCACTGTTGTTGGAGAGGAATCCCACCGAGGAGCAGAACTCTTAGAGGGAGTCTTCAGACTTGACTGGGGTTTTGTTAGAAAGTCCTTTTTCTGTTTGGTGCCAGGGACCTGGTCATCGTGACACACTACTGGGTTCAAATTGTGTTTACGTATGAGTTAACTTTAAAGATGTTCCAGTTTCTCTTGGTAATATCTTTTATTTCCCTCAAGATGTGACTATATTGTATGATGCATGCTTTATTAAAATTTTTGGACATGACAAGATTTTCACTATTAATATTGTTCTGGAGGCCCACACAAAGAAGAGGTTTGTATCTACCCCCTCATTCATTATAAAACCTCACAAATTATATCCTCCACCATTTTCTTTGGGTAATCTTTCTCACAAAACATGTGTCCTATTTTAAATAATTCTGCCCTAACATCTTCAGAATTCTGGCTACACGAATAACCTGCCCCTTCACCAAACTCCTCTTCTGGGTTACCGAATGCCTACTGGGGAAACATAGATACGAATTACAAAAGGTGCCTGTACAATAAATGTTCGATTTAAATCCATCTTTAGTTTGTGAGATACTAGTATCCAAGCAGCTAATCTTGGACAGATTACATTCATAAGTAAATTTAGAAAAAAATGGTCATACTGTTAAATAATTTATAAAATTGTCCACTTTGTGCCTTTGCACAAAATAAATGTCATCTAAAAATCTTGTATATAAATGAATATTGTTCCAGAACTTGCAACTGAAAACTTTTAGTTATGTACTTACCATAACTTTAGATGTTTGGGATCCATCTCGCCTACATTCTGTACTGATGGGCTCGGAGCCGATCCTCGGCTCCGACTCTGCACGCTATGCTATAGAGGGAAGCCTCTTATTGGCTGAGCTATTCTCTATCCCAGGATGCACCACCACTACTTCCCCAGATCTTGTTTGTCCGCACTCATGCACACACACATAACTGTTTATATAACATTGCCAGATGTTTCAAGATGAAACAATAGGAATCGGACCGTCCGATCTCTTCTGATCTCCAAGGCAGGGGGAAGGAGGGTGGGTTATTAGGAATGTAGGCGAGATGGATCCCAAACATCTAAAGTTATGGTAAGTACATAACTAAAAGATGTTATGTGATCCTATCTCGCCTACATTCTGTACTGATGGGACAGCGTCCCTAGCACCTAATTCCTGGGTGGCTCACTGGAAAACACTCCTGATGTGGAACCAAATGAAGCTCGCCCCCGAGATGCCACATCCAATTTGTAGTGGGAAATGAAGGTGTGCGGGGAAGACCACGTAGCCGCAGCACAAATGTCACTAATGGCAAGCTTAGAATGGAATGCTATTGAAGTAGCCATAGCTCTTGTAGAGTGAGCTTTGACGGAGGTTCTAAGCTCTTTATTAGAAGAGGAATAAGCCTGACTAATACAGTCCCTGATCCATTTGGCAATAGTGACCTTTGTGACGGCTTTGCCCAATTTATTATCTGAAAAGGACACAAACAATTGATCTGTTTTCCGTGTTTGTTGGGTCCTGTCTAAATAAAAGCGCAATTGCCTGTGAACATCCAATGTGTGGAAGATGTATTCCGCTTTGTTTGAGTAGTTTGGGAAGAAAACTGGAAGTTCTAATGACTGTTGCAGGCAAAAACTGGAACAAACTTTAGGGACAAAAGATGGATTAGGCCTGAGGGATACTCTATCTTTGTGAAAAACCAGGTACGGTGGTTTGACAGATAGAGCTTGAAGCTCTGAAACCCTTCTGGCAGAAGTAATTGCCACCAGAAAGGCAGTTTTCCAAGAAAGAAGTTTCAAATCACAGGTTGCTGCCAGTTCGAAGGGGGAGGAGGTTAAGGCACGTAATACCACATCGAGATCCCACGGAGGAGCAGGATGAGAAATCGGAGGTCGTAAAAGCGCAGCACCTTTCATGAAGGTTTTACACAATCTGTTGCTCATTAAAGGTGGGTTTATAGATTCATGAAAATTGGAAATAGCTGCCAATTGGACCTTGATGGTAGAGACTGAAGAACCTTGATTGAATAGGGAAGTTAGAAATTTCAGGACTTCTGACACCGGAACAGTGATGGGATCCAGACCCCGGAGTTGAGCCCAAATAGCAAATCTCTTCCATTTGCTAGTATACAATTTCTTAGTGGCAGTCTTGTGGGCCGAGGATAAGATACGTATGACTTCCTAAAGTATGATTCCTGACTATAGTCGGAAGAGGAGGAGCCAAGCTGTTAACTTCAAAGTGTGAAGGGACTGATGGAGTTGTCCCGACTGATGAATCAATAGGTCTGGGATCTGATCCAGGAACCATGGCCCGTCCAGTGCATATTTCCAAAGATAGGGGAACCATACCTGATGAGGCCAGTAAGGGGCAACTAAAATCATTTTGCTCCCCAAGTGAGACTCCTTTTGGACCCCTCTGGGAAGGAGGGGAACTGGAGGGAAGGCATATAGCAAGCCGGTGGGCCAAGGGTGGGCTAATGCGTCCATAGGACTCTCCCCCAGAGCTGGAGTGAGAGAGAAGAACTTTCTGCACTTCGCGTTCAGCGGGTTGAAAAGGTAACAAGGAGTTCCCCATCTGCTGAAGATCTGAGTTGTCACTGCATCGTTCAGAGACCACTCGTGATGAGAGAGAATAGTTCTGCTTAGTCTGTCGGCTATCACGTTGGACTTTCCAGGGATATGAGTTGCTACCAGAAAATGTCTGGTCGCCACTGCCCATTCCCAAACTCTCATGGCCTCACTGCAAAGGGGGTAGGATCTGGTCCCTCCCTGCTTGTTTTCAGATACCAGACTACTGACATGTTTTCGGAGTGAATGGCAATTACGCCCTGAGGGAGGTAATCATGGAGGGCTTGTAGAGACAGAAACACCGCCCTCATTTCTAGAATGTTGATATGAAGGAGACTCTCGTCAGAATGCCAATTGCCTTGGACTGACCTGCCCAGGTAATGCCCCCCCACCCAGTCTGGGAGGCGTCCGTCGTCAATGTGGCCATAGGAGGAGGTGGAACAAAGGGTCGTCCCTGATCCAGATTGGAGGGCACCAGCCACCAGCGAAGGTCCCATTTGCAGGTTTCCGTGATCCGTATGAGGTGACTGAGAGGGAGATCCTGAAAGGACCACTGTGTCGATAGGAGCCACTGGAGAATTCTCATATGCAATCTTGCTAAGGGGACTAGGAGAACAGTGGCCGACATAGAGCCTAATAGCTGCAGGACCATCCTGGCTGGAGCTTTGGATCTGAGAAGCAAGGCTCGGACTTGAGCCTGTATAGTCTGTATCCTTTCTGTAGGAAGATAGACCCGCATTTGGTTTGAGTCTATCTCTACTCCGATGAACCTTATGCGCTGAGATGGCAGCAACACAGACTTTGGCCAATTGAAGGTGATTCCAAGGGAAGTACCTAGTGATATGGTGGCTTGTAGGTTCTGCGATAGTAGACGCCTGGAGGTGGCAGTTAGGAGCCAGTCGTCCAGATACGGAAACACCTGGAATCCTAGACTCCTCAGGTGAGCAGTCAGGACCGCCAAACATTTGGTGAACACCCTGGGGGCTGTGGTGAGACCAAAGGGCAGTGCGCAGAACTGAAAATTACTGTCTCCCAGGCTGAAGCGCAAATGTCTCCTGGACGCCTGATCTATCAGGATGTGATAATAGGCGTCCTTGAGATCTATGGAGCACATCCAAACACCTTTCTCCAGCAGTGGGAGAATGGATTGTAAGGTGACCATTCGGAACTTGGACTTTTTGACTGATCGATTTAGGATGTTGAGATCCAAAATGGGCCTCAAGTCCCCGGTCTTTTTTGGCACCAAAAAGAATTTTGAGTAAGTCCCTAATCCGATCTGGTCTGCGGGGACCGGTTGGATGACTCCTTTTTGAAGTAGCTAGCTTTGAGATTTCTAAGGCTGCGATTTCCCGTTGACTGGGTGGCGGGTCCGGGATTTTCTTGGACAGCGGTGGAGGGTGTGAAAAGGGGATGGCGTAACCTCCGGCGATGATTCGAAGCACCCATCGGTCCTGAGTGATACCTTCCCAGGCTTTTAGGTGCCTCGAAAAACGACCCCCGACTGGCTCCGGAGCTGCACAGTCAGGCAATCCTTCAGGGATTGTGGAAGGCTGAAGAGCCACGAAAGGACTCGCGGTCTCCAGTGTTGCGGGGGCCTCTGCCGCCTCTGGGACGGCGTCTTCCAGAAAAATTTCCCCCTCCTCTGCCTCTAGAAGGGGGATCATCCTGCTGCGAGGGATAAGACTTCTGGGATTTACGGAACCACATTTTCCCTCCTCTTTTAGCCTTGGGGTAAGGCCGAAAGGGGGTGGAAAATCGTGCCCCTACGGCAGTCAAAGTCTTACCTTCTTGCTCGCAGCGGGTCAATGTGTCCTTTACCTTGGGTCCAAACAAAGAGGATCCATCAAAGGGAGCGTCGGTAAAGGAAGACTTAAAGGCTTCCGCAAAATGGCACAGGCGGAGCCAGGCTTGCCTCCATAGAGCAACACCCGTACCCGCCGCTCTACTCGCCCCCTCGGCTGCATATGAAATGAGCATCATGGACAAGTTTGATATCAATGACAGCGTAGCCAACTGAGAGCCAGCCGTCTGGGCCAGCTGCTCAGGTAGGTTACCCAAGAGGGTATCTGAAAGCTTCTTGATCAGATCCCTCTGAAATCTAGTGAAGTGCGTTAAATAGTTCAGGGACCTTAAAGTAAAGGCCGCTGAACTGAGGGTGCGCTTCCGTGCAGTCCATGCTCCTAGACTCCTTATTAGGAGGATGGACGGACGTCGAAGCCTCTGCTACATCTTGTTGGGTAGCAGATGCCACCACCAGGGCATCTACAGCCACACCTTTGGTCAGAAACTCCTTGTCTGGGGGTGCTGATAAGAATTTATTTGGGCGAGCAGGCACCGGTTCCACAGAGTCTGGATGCTCCCACGCCCTTCGACAGATCAAATCGAGGAGCTCGTTGAAGGGCGGAGACACCCAGGAGGTGGAGGGCTGAGCCCCGAAGGCCTTGAGGAACACCGACTCGTCAGCGGAAGGGGGTTTGGAATGCCAGCCGCCTCGTTGTTTGAGGGCTTCCAAGATGTCTGGAAAGGAGACATCATCTGAGGACGACTTGGGGGACCCCTCCGCATCATCAAGATCGGTGTCCGACGTGAGAGACTCATCGGGGGAGTCAACGTGCTTTCCCTTGCACAGTCTTTTCCTTGGGGGTTCCTCCAAAGAAGCTTCAGAGATACCTCCAGGAGGGGGGGGAAACCCCACTGGGGGTGACCTCAGGCCCCGGGGCTCCGCTGTCTAGCAACAGGGGGACTACCAAAGACCCAGTCTCCGTGTGTAGGGAAGGTGCTGGTGAGACCGTGGAGGTAGCCAAAGAAGATTTGGCCAAAGCACTCCTCATGGCCCTGAAGGCCGGACTGCCAGAGTCCTGGGAAGGTCCAACCCCCGTGGCCACAACAGTAGACGGTACCCCACAGCCCGGCCTGAGAGGAAGGCTCGGAACCGAAAACATCGGTCCCGAAAGTCCCCCCCCCCCCCCGGGGCCGACCGAGGAGGTCCACGTACCGAACTCCGACTCGAGAGCCGGGGTTGGAGTAAGGGTCGGAGCCGACCCGAAAACCTCCATCGGCTCCACCAGCACCGGCTCCAACGGTGCCGAGGCTGTTGGAGGAGGAACCAGAAGTACAGGGTGGGCCATCGGCTCCGAAGCCAAATGGGCTGGAGCTGAAACTAATTTCTGGAATACAGGAGACTGAAACAGTCTTAGGAGCATCCTGTCGATGTCCGAATCCGACATCTTGGAAGATCGGGAGGAGACCGATCGGGCCCGAACTGACTTCTCCATCGGCTCCGAAGGACTGGAGGACTGGCTCCGAATAGACTCGACCAGTATCGGTGCCGAGGGAGATTCCAAAACAATTTCCCTCGGTGCCGAGGAGGGCTTCAGCGCCGAAGGGGAAGAGTCTGAGCCGGCAACCCTCATCGGCTCCAAAATCAGTGGAGCCGATGAAGGTGACCCGCCTCTCGAAGCCCCAGCCATCGGCTCCGAAACCAGAGGAGTCGAGACTGGAGGCATCGAGGCAGACCGTTCCGCCCTAGGCTCCGAAGTCCGTGGAGCCGATGGAGAAGCCTGCCTAGATTTCTTAGTGGTCGGTTCCGACGGACTGGTCGGAGCCGACTATTTATTTTTCTTAGCTGAAGAAGAGGAAGATAAGGCCTCCTCGAAGGAGGGTTTGATAAGCCCTTTTAAGGTCAATTTATTCTTCCTCTCTTGGAGGACCCTAGAGGAAAAAGCGTGACACGTGCTGCAAGACTCCTGTAGGTGTTTGGCGCCTAAACAGTACACGCACAAGGAGTGATCATCGGTGATGGACATTTTATAATTGCATCTCGTGCACTTCTTAAATCCTGAGGGTCTATGCTCCTTAGACATAATGCCTGTAGATTACTCACTATATCAGAGAAAAAAAACACAATATCACTTAGTAAAAGATTTTACAATAATAAAACCCCCTTTTTTTTTTTTTTTTTTTTTTTAAACGAAGGGCGAAAGCCCAAGAAACTTAACAAATAACTACAAATACACCAAACAAAAGAGGGCCAAGAACCCTCTAACTCAAACAGGTACTTGACCTCTCCAAATACAAGAAGACTCACTGAAGACCTAGGGGAAGGCCCCTCTAACTTAAACGGAAACTTTTCCCTGTTCAGTCACACAAAATTACCACAAAAAATTCACAAAAACACACTTATACACAACGATAGCTGTTAAAACAGCTTTTGGGTAAAGATTAAAGAATTTTCTGACAGAAAAACTTTCAGAAAAAAAAGCACTTAGCTCAGCCAAGTTCGAGACCATGTCCTAGCTTGTAAGCGGCAAACGAGATCTGGGGAAGTAGTGGTGGTGCATCCTGGGATAGAGAATAGCTCAGCCAATAAGAGGCTTCGCTCTATAGCATAGCGTGCCAAGTCGGAGCCGAGGATCGGCTCCAAGCCCATCAGTACAGAATGTAGGCGAGATAGGATCACATAACATCTTGTCTTTGATGCCACCCTAGTAGTACAGTGTTGGTGTACACAGGGGCACACGCAGCCCCCCATTACCACACCTTTGACTTGCTGGAAATATTATAAGCAGTAAACAAAATCCACTCACGAAAATGTAACCCGACTTGACTGTATAGCGGTAATAAAGGCTAACGCAGCTTCCCTCCAAAGAGCTTTAATGCACACAGATAAACTCACGACAAAACCATTAAACACTCAAAATCAGCATTTGTTAAGCGCTTTCATCTGTCATAAGGCAGACTTCATCAGAACAAATAACTTTAGCTACTACTCCATATTTTAAATGAGATTTGGCGCCAAAAAACATCATTACATGTTGAAAGCAGGATCATTTAAAGGTACAAACACTTAAAAAATGTCAAAATTCATATGCTTCAAAATCTTTAAAAGAAAATGAGATAATTGTGATAGTATATGTCAAAATGCAAAGTACAAAAGTCCACATATAGAGAACGATCTCTCAACTGTCCCTAAATATATAATTCTGTGGAGTGATATTAAAAGAAATGCAATAAATATAATGTTCAATGTAACTTAATGAATAAAATACTTGACAAAACTTCTACCTATATGTCTACTAAATTCTAAATAATAGCAGCTAACATCCTGTCTACTTCCTATATATGCTAACTACTATCTATAAAACAATTATATATAATGTTATACAAATATCAAATAGATGTCAAAAATAATAAATATAAATATATAAATGTACATCATGTGTACTAATAAGCTATAAAATACATGACTAGTGATAATTTAAAAGCACAATATATACACACAGTTAAAATAAATTTTGTACATATATATAATACTCTATAACAATGTAGTATGGTATATTCAAAGTGAATGATATGAGTAATAATTCTAACAGATAAGATTATCGCATTAATAGAAATGGCTTTATACTAATGTAATCATTGAGGCCTGGTTTGGTTGTGGCATCTGTTAACATTTGCCAATTACTTTCTCTACAAGCTAACCTGGTTTTCCAATCACCACCTAATGGGCTTATATATTCTTTATCAATAATTGAGAACTTAAATAAATGATTGTTCCCTGCCTCACTAATATGTTTATAAAGTGCATTGTTCAAATCCTTACATTTAATCTTATAATAATGTTCATAGATTAGTTGCCTCAATCGTCTTTCGGTTTTTTCCTATATAGAATGCAGGGCATTCTATACACTTAAAATAAACCACCTGTGTAGTATTACAATTGCCATTCATGCTTTTAATCTTAGTCCTATTCACATTTTCTAATTTGATGTGTGACTGGATGTTGATATATGTGCATTGTTTACATCTCCCACATATCTTAGTAGGGTTATAAGTAATCTTGTTAATAATACTTCCATCATTCCCTGCTTGTTCAAGTAATTTCTTAAGATTAGGGGCAGTCTTGTATACAATTTGAGGGTAGAGTCCTATTTTCTCCTTATATACTTCCGATACTGTCACTATATCCCAATGCCTTGTCAATATTTCCTTAATACTGTCGACATATGGTGTATAAGTGAGAACACACACTCTACCTGCTGAAATACTACTTGTTAATCCTGTCTTCACATTAGATACATATTTTCCTAATAAGGGAGTATACTTGCAATTCCATTGATTAGAAACATAAACAATGATATCTTCGATAAGCTGGATAGGATATCCTCTATCTAAGAAGAGTTGTCTAATTATTTTCATCTCATTCTCCATCTCCTGTCTAGTGGAGGACATCCTGACTCCCCTGATACACTGTCCCTTTATAATATTCTTGAATATATGGCGTGATTGCTAGTGTAATACACATAATCATTAGAATGTGTACTCTTTCTATAAACCTTTGAGGCAAATTCATTGTTATCAGTTTTGTAAACATATGTGTCTAAATATGCGATACCACTGTCACTAAAATTCACAGTAAATTTTAAAAATGGTGGTATCATTAATGTATTCCACAAATTTAATAATATCCTCATTTGATCCCTTCCATAAAATAAATATATCGTCTAAAAATCTTGCGTAAAACATAATGTTGGAGAAATATTCACTTTTAAATACATAGTTAGTCTCCCAGTCCAGCATCACCAAATTAGCAAATATGGGTGCACATGAGGCACCCATAGCTACTCCTTTGCTTTGTTTAAAAATTTCTCCTTCAAATGCAATATAATTGTGATCCAGGACTAGGGACAACATGTCTAGAATTAAAGTAATCTTATCCCAACTTAAGGTAGAATGACTCTTAAGACTATTACAAAAAAAATCCAACCCTTCTACCTTGGGGATACTAGAGAATAAGTCACATACATCTATCGTGACGAATTTATATTCCATATTCCATAAGTCTTCTGTCAATTTGCCTAAAAAATCCCAGGAATCTATAATAAGATGTGGGATATTCTTATAGACATGTTTAGTCCATCTATCTATTACTTGCCCTATATTAAAGGTTTTAGATTTAGACCCAGATATAATGGGTCTAAAAGGAGGGTTCAATATAGATTTATGTATTTTTGGTATACCCACAATGTGGGCTAGAATAGGAAATTCAACCCGAATGAAGTCATGAATATCCTGTGTAATTCTATTATTCAGAAAATATTCTTCTATAGCTAAATCAACTTTTCTATATCCTGTATATACTTCATTCATTGATATGTTTTCATAATTCCCTGATTCATAAAGTATGTTATAGATGACTGTCTTATATACTGAATTAGAATAAATAACCACTCCACCTCCTTTATCGGGCTTCATTATTCTAATGTCCTTATTTTGAATTAATTCGTCAAGACATTTCCTTTCTTTGGCAGTTAAATTATCCTCTAGCTTACGTGTTTGGTCTTTATTTCTTATATAGTTTTTGTTATACCAATATACCTCCTTACATACTATCTTTTCATAATTATTAATAACCGGGTTACTGATGGGCATATATGCACTTTTTTTCTTGAGTTCTCTGTTAAATGTGACTGTATTGTCCTCCACTTGATCAAATTGGATCGCAAGATTTAATTTTCTACAAAATAATTTAATTTGTTTGATAGTATCCACCAAAGATAGCCTAAAATTAGGTATAAATTTCATACCTTTCGCTAAGAGACTATAAAACTCTGTTTGTATAGAAAAATCAGCATAATTATACACTTTGAAACCATTATATGTGCTCATAATATGCTCATATTGGACAGCATAGGACGATCTCCCATCTAAATTGTCAATGTGTTCGCTAGGTAATTCAGTAGTTGTAAGGGTCTCTCGGGGTAAGTTCTCTTTTACAACTTCCTGTTCATTTGATTGTGTCCGTGAAAGTTCTTCCTGAAATTTGGATGATATCTGCCCCCCTGAAAATTTTCTGTAAATTCTTCTCTCCCCTCTCTCTCACTGAATCTCCTATCCATGTATACTAACTTCCTTTCCTGTGGCCAAATATATGCTTTCTGAAGTTTGTAGGCTTCCACATCACGGTCCAATTTGCCATTCTTTCTACTATGGATATTAAATGCTAGTTTGTCTGCTGAAAAAAATTGCTTCTCATACAAATCTTTCCATGCCTGAAAATCATAATGCTGTAAAATGCTTTCATTAATAATTTCCACTTCATTTATGAGAGTTGACAATTTTTCATCGTTGTATTTCATTATTAATTTCATATACTTAAATCCAAAATCATCGAACAGATTGTTAAATTCAAATTTCACACTGTCACTGTATGTTAGCCCCATAGGAAGTTTAAAAAATCTGAGACCCTTTGGTACTACTTGTATGTCAATACATTTAGACAAATATGCATTATCCACCTTAATGTTTTTAATAGAAGATAATTTTTTACCAAAGTTAAAAATCATATCCTTAATACAGTTCTTATTTGTGTTTTTTGAAAATGATGAAGGTACTTGATATACTTTGTCAAAATTGCATTCATCATTTAAAAATTGATTGAACACATCATTATTGTCATGATTAGTCCTACTGTCTTTTTTCCGATTAAATTGCATGCCTTTATCAAAACATACATCCTTTTTTGGACTAGCCGATTTATTTTTTACAGTACCTTGTTTGATACAAGTATCCTTTTTTCCAGCCGTCGAATATGTTTTGAATATAGGGTATGTCTTTGGTTTAGCACCTCGGCTCTCCGAATCTGCACGGTTGTGTAATAAACTGAAGTCGAACGTGAAATCCTTGTCAGGGGACATAACAAATTTGTCCTCCGTAGGCAGCATTTCCAACGACCCTTTCCGAGTGTCGGAGGCACTCAGAACGGCACATTGTTGACCGTTAGGTATATCCATGTCCAAACTGGTGTCTATGGTCAAAACAATTTCTTTTTTTGAACAGCAATGTTTCCCGGAAGATGTTGTAGGTAAATTCTCATTGTCGGCAGTTTGTTTAGCGGCTTCCATAAGCGTATTAAACATCTCCGTTAGTTTCCTGACCTCCGTGTACAATCCCGACACCTCCGCTCTAAGTAATCTAAGCTCTTCACTGTTAGGGACTTCCTGCGATTCCTCACCATTTCCAGCCATGACGGGTACGGCAACAAGATAAGCAGTAAGCAAAATCCACTCACGAAAATGTAACCCGACTTGACTGTATAGCGGTAATAAAGGCTAACGCAGCTTCCCTCCAAAGAGCTTTAATGCACACAGATAAACTCACGACAAAACCATTAAACACAGTATCGGAAGTATATAAGGAGAAAATAGGACTCTACCCTCAAATTGTATACAAGACTGCCCCTAATCTTAAGAAATTACTTGAACAAGCAGGGAATGATGGAAGTATTATTAACAAGATTACTTATAACCCTACTAGGATATGTGGGAGATGTAAACAATGCACATATATCAACAACCAGTCACATATCAAATTAGAAAATGTGAATAGGACTAAGATTAAAAGCATGAATGGCAATTGTAATACTACACAGGTGGTTTATTTAGCAAAGTGTATAGAATGCCCTGCATTCTATATAGGAAAAACCGAAAGACGATTGAGGCAACGAATCTATGAACATTATTATAAGATTAAATGTAAGGATTTGAACAATGCACTTTATAAACATATTAGTGAGGCAGGGAACAATCATTTATTTAAGTTCTCAATTATTGATAAAGAATATATAAGCCCATTAGGTGGTGATTGGAAAACCAGGTTAGCTTGTAGAGAAAGTAATTGGCAAATGTTAACAGATGCCACAACCAAACCAGGCCTCAATGATTACATTAGTATAAAGCCATTTCTATTAATGCGATAATCTTATCTGTTAGAATTATTACTCATATCATTCACTTTGAATATACCATACTACATTGTTATAGAGTATTATATATATGTACAAAATTTATTTTAACTGTGTGTATATATTGTGCGTTTTTAAATTATCACTAGTCATGTATTTTATAGCTTATTAGTACACATGATGTACATTTATATATTTATATTTATTATTTTTTTGACATCTATTTGATATTTGTATAACATTATATATAATTGTTTTTATAGATAGTAGTTAGCATATATAGGAAGTAGACAGGATGTTAGCAACTGCTATTATTTAGAATATAGTATACATATAGGTAGAGAAGTTTTTTCAAGTATTTTATTCATTAAGTTACATTGAACATTATATTTATTGCATTTCTTTTAATATCACTCCACATAATTATATATTTAGGGACAGTTGAGAGATCGTTCTCTATATGTGGACTTATGTACTTTGCATTTTGACATATACTATCACAATTATCTCATTTTCTTTTAAAGATTTTGAAGCATATGAATTTTGACATTTTTTAAGTGTTTGTACCTTTAAATGATCCTGCTTTCAACATGTAATGATGTTTTTTGGCGCCAAATCTCATTTAAAATATGGAGTAGTAGCTAAAGTTATTTGTTCTGATGAAGTCTGCCTTATGACAGATGAAAGCGCTTAACAAATGCTGATTTTGAGTGTTTAATGGTTTTGTCGTGAGTTTATCTGTGTGCATTAAAGCTCTTTGGAGGGAAGCTGCGTTAGCCTTTATTACCGCTATACAGTCAAGTCGGGTTACATTTTCGTTGCTGGAAATATTGCCTTTCAAAAATATATAATTGTTTTCCCATATTAAGGCCACTAATTCACAAATAAGAATGATTTGATCATGGTTCAAGACAGAACATGAGAAAAGAGTTTCCTCAAAGAGTTCTAACCCCTTTACCTTGGGAATTGTAGAAAAAAGATCTTTGACATCTTTAGTTAAAAATATTAAAACCTCACACCAACGATCAAGTTTTAGCTGCCCCAAAAATTCCAAAGAATCCTTAACTAAATGAGGAGCCTTCTCAACCACATGTTTCACCCATTTGTCAACCATAACCACCAGGGGGTGTGTTTTTAGCCATTGGCCGAAACTATGGGCCTAAAGGGGGTTTATTGATACTTTTGTGCACTTTTGGTATTCCAAAAATGGAGGGAACAATGGGATTGGTATTAAGCAGGAACTCGTAGACATCAAGATTTTCCACTGATTTAAAATGTATTCATCCAAATAAAAATCTGTTCTACTATAAGATATATTAAATTGGTTCTTAGAAACCTGAATATAGGTTTCCTCATCAAATAGTATATTGTGCATAACATTCAAATAGTCCTCAGTGTTAAAGATGACCATCCCACTCTTTATCAGGTGCCACAATATGTAGGGTGTTGACTCCCTCAGTTGATGTAATAGAGAACTTTCCTCCTCAGTTAGGTTGCTTTGGAATTTTTCCCCACTTGACCAAAGATTGTAGATGTCCTCCATCACCACCTTTTTGTATACACTAACTAGTGGGTGAAGGGGTAGGTTATACACACTTTTTTCCTCTTTAATGTTCCCTGAGTGTAATGGGGAGCCTTCTGCTGCTCCTTGTCCTTTTTGGAAAACAAAATGCTAAAATTTGACTTTCTAGTATACATTTTAATTTCGATTAAACTATTTGAAATATCCATGTGTCACTTAGGTACATACGTAAAACTTTTCAAAAATAAAGTAAATTCCTTGCTGATGACCCTGTCAGTATAATTGTAAATTTTGTACCCATTAGAACAATACAATGTGTGGTCTCAGGTACTAATTAGTTCCTGCTCCTTCCCCTCTCCCAGCTGGCATACCCTTTCTTAATTTGGGGAATATAGTTGGAATAAAAATTCCCCCTCTTCATGTTCCTGTTTGCCAGTCTGTCCAAGTGCATGGGTGCCTGAAAATCCTGTTGGTAGCCATTAGTTACTGTGCTCATCTTGTTAGAAAAATTATAATTGTTGTTCCTGTTTACAACCCCCTGACCATCATTTTCCACCTCACTGTATTTGGTGACTTCCTGAAACCTCATGTCCCTGTGGTTCATATGTCCATCATGATGGAAGAGAATACGGGAAACAGGGCATGCTGTCATACTCCTATACTGTTTGATATCTCTGTCTAACTTGCGTTTCTTTTTAATAAAGCATTACATCTCCTCGCAACCTTCTCAATAATTTTTCATACAACTCTCTATACTGGTTGAAAAGCAGATCCATTAACACCCTTCTATTCAACTCTTCCACTTCCTGGCAAAAGCAATCTTTCAACCATTCATTGTAGTATAATTCCTTATTTAAAAATTCCAAACCCCATTTTGTGAACATACGTGTGAAATCATCTACCATCTGTTCATCATATATTAACCCAAAAGGAAACTTGTGTAGTAAACCCCTGTGGTACAACATTCAACTTAATTCATTCTTTTCAATTTAAAGTTTATATTTGTAAACTTTTCAACTTAACCTTTTTTCAAGATGAAAACTCATGTCCTTTAATGACTGAAACTGTTTATTAACTGTATTGCAGAAACTGTCCACATTCAACTCTTCCTACGCTTGAAAACAGTAGATGTGATGTTGTCCTATCTCGCCTTCATTTTTACTAGGTTGGGTTCAGATCCAGTCCTCGGATCCATCTCTCCCTTTCTCCCTTTATTTTCAAACCTCAAGGCCCTCTGCCAGCTCGTGGCTAAATCCCCTATCCCAACATGGACTAGAAAAATCCCCAGATCTCGTTTGATGCTAAACAAGATCGAGTGTTCATCTGCTAGCTCTGGCTAAGTATATTCTTTTTGATCACTTTTTCCTCTATAGTTCTAAAAATTTGTGGATAATTAGATTTTTTTTCTAACATTTATAGCCGAGTGTGTCTACTCGTATCTTGATATTTTTCGTATTTGAGCTGTTTCTGACATTGACCAACTTTTTCGTTAGACCTTGTATTTCCCTACCTGGCTTGTGTTAAATCTGTAGTTGCCTTAGTGCATCAGTTTGTTTAATTTAGATAACGGTCAGATAGCCTGTTTTAGTTAGAGGGCTTTTAACCCTACTGTTCTTGCCCTTTCCTTCTCTGTTTGTTACTAGTGCAGTTGCCGTCATAGTATTGCAGTTTGTTTAACTTAGATAATTTGGCAGGGCCCATTTAAGTTACAGGGCTCAGTCTTTGGCTTTTCTCTGTGTGTTCTGTGTAAGAGCCCCTTTAAGTTAGAGGGCTTTGTCTTTGTTTTTTTTTCTCCTGTGTGTTCTGTTTCCTCCATAGATTGACCTATTTAAGTTAGAGGGTCCAGCTTACAACAAAAAAAAAAACTTTTTGTTGTGGTTTCCTGTTGTTTCCTTAAAAATGTCTGGCAAAGAATCCAAACCAATGGGCTTTAAAAAGTGTGATAAGTGTAGCAAAAAGATTCCCCTTAACAGTAAACATAGTCTTTGAGTTTATTGTCTTGGGGCTGTCCATCTCCAGGAGTCGTGCCCCATTTGCCATTCAATTAATCATAGAGGACTCCTGGAGAGGAAAAATAAGTTGATTCTAAAAGGTCTTTTTAAAACCCCTTTCTCAGAGGCATTGGAAGTGGAAGAGGTCATCTAAATCTGATAAGTCTCCTCCTTCTAAATCTGACAAATCTAGAAAAAGACCTTCCTCTTCTACTTAATTGGATCCGACATATAAAATTCCTAGACTATCCTCCTCTGTTCCGATGGCTACTTGAATAGACAAAGCTCCATCGGTTCTGACACCTTCTTGCTCTGTGCCAGTCGAGTTTGAACTTAGGAGCCGGTCCCCGACCTTGGAACTGATCTCCCCTTTCTCAGATCTCCTATACTACAAAAGACGAAATATCCCACCCCCTCGACCCGGTCTTCTAGGAGCCTTTCTGAAGATGACATGGCTGTGGTGGTATGGAAGCTCTTACAGACACCAGCGCTGGCCAAATTACTGTTTGATCTGACCCCCAGGGCTTCGGATCCTACGACATCCACCTCCAATACTCCAAGTCCTCCTCCGATTTAACCTCTGGCTTCGGAGTCAGAAGGTCCGGAGTTTGTATTAGAGGAACTGGCAGGTCTGAGACTCACCATGAGTTCTACAGATCCGTCCATGGCTCAGACGTCCTCGGCTCCTTTGGAGCTGGAGGAGTCTAGGAGCTGACACTCTCCAGTCGGGTCTGGGGGGGGGCGGTGAGTCAGATCAAAGAGCTGTTTGATCCAACTTTGCCCCTCAGGGCTTTGGCTCAGGTAAGTTTGACTCCTACCTCAGCCCTGGGTCTGTCGTCTTTGGTTCCTGGGGTCCTTTGGCTTCTTCGGATCAAGGGATATCTTTGTATCAGAGACAGAAGGACTTTTGAGGTAATGAGGAGGGTGCTGTCTCCACAGACAGGTCCACGGTCCTCTCCGTATATTCCTCTCTAGAGAATCGGTACCTGCCTCTATACCCCTATATCCACAGGGACGCAGAGATCCTAAGCCTCAGGATGCCGCACAGAGCACCCCCCCACACACTCTTCCGAAACCTCCTCAGAGTACCCTTCTGAGGTGATACCTTGGAAGAGACTGTGCAAGAGGAAGCAGTTGGTCTCCCCAAAGGAGTCCATCCCTTCTGATACGGACCTTGATGCTGAAGGGTCACCATGGTCACGTCCTGATAATGTCTCCTTTGGAGACATCCTGGAAATCCTAAAGCAGAGAGGTGGCTGGAAGTCGTGTAACCTTTCAGCGGTAGAGTCTGTATATCTATAGGCCTTTGGCTCTCACATTTCCACCTCTTGGGTGTCTCCGCCTTTCGATGAGCTCCTAGACCTGGTTTCTCAAAAGGTGTATGAGTCCCCAGATTCCATGGAACCTATTGCTAGGAGGCCAAACAAGTTTATTACTTCCCCCTCTGACAAATCTGTTCTAACGAAGGGAGTCCCAGTTGATGCCATGGTCGTGGTGTGGACCACTAAGAAGGTACTCTGAGACATCTTCTTCTGTCCATCCTCCGAGCAAGCAGTCTAGGATCATGGACAGGTATGGAAAGTGCATTTTTTTCTTCAGCAGCCTTTTCTGTTAGATCACTGAACTACCTCACTCATTTTATGAGACTGCAGAGGGATCTCCTGAAAGAGCTAGGAGATGCCTCCAAAGTTCATTAGATGGAGTTGCTGACAAAGTATCTTCTCAGCTTGCCACCCTTAAATTCAGTTGTCAACGCCTCCATGAGACTCGTATCCTATGCTGCAGATTGAGTAAGTAGAGCAGCAGGTTCTGGAATTTCACTAATGAGACATTCTTGGATGTACTTATATGACTTCACAGAACCTTTTAAGTCTTCCTTTGTAAATGCCCCATTTGACAGCTCGTTCTTGTTTGGGCCTAAGGTAAAGAGCACACTCACCAGATGTGAACAGGAAAGAAAAGACTCTGTCTACCATAGGAATCCATTTCTCCATGCCTACTAGACCTCATCTTAAAGGTCCGAGAGGTAGTGGTAAGATGTAGTTTTGGAAATCACAGAGATCTTTTCAGGACACACATGGTGAAACCTCTCCCAGAGGCAGAGGGGGAGGTAATAATGGAAGATGCCAACCTTGTGGCAGAGGGGGGTCCGCAAAATCAGGGTGTCAGAGAATCCTTCTTTGGTAGGTCTTTTCAGTGCTCCTGAAAAGAGACCAGACTGTCCGGCTCTGGAGGCAGTCGGGGGTCACTTATCTTTGTACCCAGAAGCCTGGCGACAAGTAACAAAAGACAAATGGGTACAAAACATCATCTCCATCCAGGGGTTATGCCATTCCTTTTTCCCTTCCCATCCCAAAGATGAAAAAAGTTCCAGACGTCCACCCAGTCAAAAGGAACAGGTAATTCCAGAAATTCAAAAGTTGCTAAACAAAAGTCATCCAACAAGTCCCCACAGACCAAGTAGGATCTGGAACTTACTCAGAATTCTTTTCAGTTCTAAAGAAAACAGGGGACTGGAGACCAATTCTGGATCTCAGTATTCTAAACAAATCACTAAAAAGGACCAAGTTCTGGATGGTGACACTGCAGTCGATACTCCCATTCCTGGGAAAAGACAGTTGGATGTGCTCTAGATCTCCAGGATGCATGCTATCACATAAAAATGGACAGGTGATCCAGGAGACATCTGCACTTTTGGCTGGGAGTCGGTCACCATTAGTTTTGAGCTCTGCCCTTTGGCCTCACTACAGTACCCAGAGTGTTCACTAAATGTATGGCGGTAGTAGCAGCTCACTTGAGACGTGCAGGATTCCGGGCGTTTCCATAATTGCTCTTAGCTGCCACAACCATGCTTCTTCTAATCAAAGCCAGGAATACAACCTTGCAACTCTGTTCCCGCCTAGGGATTTCCATAAACCACGAAAAATCTGCCTTAGTGCTTTCTCAGCATGTGGTATTCATAGGGGCAGAACTAGACTCAACACAAATGTTGACGAGACTTCCACCAGAAAGGAACCAGTCTCTAAGGTACCATGTGAGACATCTTTTAAGAAGGAAGAAAGCCCAAGTGAAGATGGTCCTCAAAGCACTAGCGATCATGGCAGCAGCGATAGGTTTGGTTCCCCTAGCACGTCTACTTATGAGGATTCTTAAGTGGTTGGTTGCTATCCACTCAGTGGTCCATGCAAGAACTGCTGATGGCTCACAAAATAATCATCACAAAAGCTTGCAAGAAGGGTCTTCAATGATGGCTACACTCCTCTCAAGTGACTCTTGGTCTACCAGTTCCCCCCAACCAGTGGACACAGTGACACAGACACCTCTCAGGCTGGGGGGCATTATCTGGGAAAGACAGTCGAAGGCACCTTGTAGAATCACAAGGCCCACTTGCACATCAAAATCCTAAAGGTCAGCGCAGTGCTTTTAGTGTTACAAGCATTCCAGGAGTCTCTTCCCTTGGGAACCATTGCAATCCAGACAGACAACATGTCCGTTGTATGGTATGTAAACAAACAAGGAGGAACCATATCTAACTCTCTTTGTTGAGAGGCCCTGAGAGTATGGCAATGGGCAACCGCCTTCTGACATTTTTTCATAGCAATGCACATCCTGGGGAAATCCGACGTGATAGCGGACAGACTCAGCAGAGCAATTCTGATGCCTCACAACTGGTCTCTGAAACAGGAAGTAGCAAAAAGAATTTTCAGAAAATGGGGACAGCCTTGCTGTGACCTCTCTGTGATATCTATGAAGGACAAATGCAACAGCTACTTTGCCCTCATCCCCCCTCTGGGTGAGTCACCAAGGGATGTACTTGTTCATGATTGGCCCTCAGGCCTCCTCTATGCCTTTCCCTCTTTTCCACTAATTCCCAAAGTCCTGCAGAAAGCCCGTTGTTTGGGAAGAGACTTAATACTCATCGCTCCATACTGGCCTCGCCAAATCTGGTTCCCCTTCCTGTGGCCTCATCTTTGGGAAGAGCCTTGGATTCTGGACCCAGTTCCAGACCTTCTGACTCATGCATCAGGAACTCTCCACCCATCCCCTCCGACCCTCAAACTGACAGCATGGTTGCTCCAGATCCAATGATAGCCAGGTTTCCAACCCTTTCCTCTGGAGTTAAACGCATTCTAATTTCTTTACATAAGGCTTCAAAGAGGAAGATTTGTAAAAGTAAATGGAAAAGATTCTGCCTATTCGCTACCAATAATCACATAGATACTTTTTCTGCTCCTGTTAGTTTCATTCTGGACTTCCTAGCAAACCTTTTCAACGATGGTGCAGCTGCAGCTACTATTAGGGTTCAGTTAGCAGTGATCTCAAACTTTCATTTGGGAGACTCTGGCTCCATTTCATAAACTATGCACAGTGTTTCTCAAGGGTACTATGTTAAGACCGCCTGTCAGACACTCTTCAGCGCCATGGGACCTAAATTTCATTCTAACACACATAGATGATCATTGTGTTTCACTGTTGCAGTTATTACATTTGGGTAGTCTGCTGGCAGGTTGCCCTCAGTCAGCCTGATTAGCAAAGTCGTGGGTCCTGCGTCAGTTGCTGTCTCTTCTTCCATGACGTCAGGTCGTCAGGGGTATAAAACATGCAGCTGATGCCACTACATCAGTCTTTCTTGCTGCGCGGTGCCCGAAGCAGAAGCAGTTCGCAAGATCCAGTCGGCCAACTCCTGAAATTTTCAGTTTCAGAATCAAAGTCTTCAACTAAAAGCTAAGTACCCTGTTGGCAAAACTTTTTCCTGCTCCTTGCCGATGTCAGTAAAAGTTAATAAATGTATTACTTGTGGGAAGCAAATACCTCATAAGAATTTTCATTTGTACTGTATTCCTTGTCTAGGCCCTGACCATGATGTACCTTGCTGTCTGTTTTGTGATTTATTTAATCAGCGCACTATCCGTCGTCGGTACATTTTTGCTTCAAAATATTTCGGTTCTCGGTTTAATTATCCAGAAATTATGGCGGTTAGCCATCCGACTACCGGAATACCGAAAAAATGCAAAGAAAAAGATAGAGACAGTCCGTTGAGGTCCAGAACTGCCGACGACACTTCTCCTAAGCCAGTCGCCAGTACTCAGTGAGGTGCTTTCGCACCCCCTGATACCCGCTACTTCTGATTCGCAGGCCTCTACTGAGACCCATTCGGAGTCCGGTATGCCGCAAGATACTTCACATATGGAACCCATGGATGTCTTTACCTTAGATGGGTCCAGAGCTGCTGAGCAGGCACCGGCTTCTGAGGTGTATTCAGGCCTACAGACTTGCATATTAAACTGACTCCAACTTCAGTGCTAAGGTCTAAATCTCGATCTATGTCTAAAAAAATGATGCCCAGGCCACATATTCAGGCCCCTATGCCTAAAAAACAAATGATCAAAATGGCTGAAGATTTAATTACCCTAATCAGGGGTAGTCAAACCCCCCCCCCCCCCAAGAGGCCTAGGATTGAATTTGACTATGAATCTTCTGAACAGGGCTCTGTTTCTTCTGACTCTTCTAATGATCTGGATTTGTCCATACCTACTTATGAGGACTCTGATGCAGAGGATTGCATTCCCTCTGCTTCTCCGCCTGAGGATTTCTCTTTTGGGGAAACTTTACATACCTTAAGGGAGCATTTCCACTGGGAAACTCAGGATTTCTCTGAATCCAAAAAGAGGCTTAGGGATTTCCTCCTCCTTCCTCAGCATAGGCCTTTGGCTATACCTCCTGTACTAGATATTGTTGATGCGTTTTCGGAATCCAGTATGGCCCCTGATTCCTTGCCTCCAGCCCCTAGCAAACCAGACCGGTATTACAGGGCTCCTGAGTCCCATAAATTCCTTTTCAAGAATCCTGTTGTGGACCCTGAAACCATTTCTCAGGGGCCCAAGGGCATATTATGGCTTTTACTGCTAAAATTCCTACCCCTTCTGATAGAGACTTCAGGGCACTGGATAAATGGAGTAAAAAGGTTTATACTTCTGCAACCTTAGCAATCAGGGCTTTAAACTGTCAATTTAATATGCTAAAATATCAACAGCAAATCATGGGACTGCTTAAACAGAAAATGATGTTGATTTCTGACTGTGTGGAGAATAAAGATGTGTAGGATTTGTTGCATTCAGCTGAACAAGTTGGCAAACATACTTTACAATGTGGTTTTGATTCTTTAGAGACCTCTTGTAGGGCTGCTGTTACTGGGTCTGTGCTTAGAAGGCATGCTTGGCTTAAGGAGCAATCTCTGCCTGATCATGTTAAAGCAAAACTTTTGGATGCTCTTTTACAGCAGTACCACCTATTTGGCAATAAGGCTGAAGAAGTTCTAAAAAAGATGGAAGATAAAGTTAAATCTATGAAAACTGAAATATTTCTTAAAAGTGCAACCTCCCAGATTTAGTAGGCATTGGCATACTAAGAACTGATCATTTCCAGCTCCTTCCAGAGCCACTACGGCCAAACCCAGACTTTCCAAAAGCACCAGGTTTGAGTCCCAAGGGACTTTCAGAACTAGGCAATGGGGTGCTTCCACTTCCAAATCTGGAAACAACAAGGCACCGCCCTGTGGTAAACAGTCTCAATGTCTTCCCTTTGAAATTACCACTCACTTAACTCTTAGCTGCCCCTTTGGGGGGAAAACTGGCTCTTCATTCATGAATCTGGCAACTTGTAACACAGGACAAATGGGTTTTAAATATAGTGTTCCAGGGATACAGATTTCATTTCCACACGCTGCCAACTCCAAGCAGGTGGCCAGACCTTCCCCCAAATCAGTGGGCAGAGGCTCAGAAACAAGATGTAATGTGATCCTATCTCGCCTACATTCTCTACAGATGGGTTCGGAGCCGATCCTCGGCTCCAACTCTGCACGCTATATAATAGAACAAAGT
This sequence comes from Protopterus annectens, assembly GCF_019279795.1. Lineage (NCBI taxonomy): Eukaryota > Metazoa > Chordata > Ceratodontiformes > Protopteridae > Protopterus > Protopterus annectens. The sequence continues at coordinate 1,260,934,429 of NC_056743.1, forward strand.
TTCTTATTGGCTGAGTTACCTCATATCCCAGGATGCACCACTACTGCTTCCCCAGAGCTCGTTTGCCGCTTCTACAGCATAGACGTGGTCTCGGACTTGGCTGAGCTAAGTACCTCTTGTGACAAATTTTTCTGTCAAAATTTCTACAAAAACTGACCCAAAAGCTGTTTTAACAGCTACTTGTTGTGTGTGATTGTGTATTAGGCGATTTTTGTGGTAAAATTGTATTTTTTGGGCAAGTGTTTTCGTTGAGTCAGAGGGGCATTGCCCTATCCCGCGCTTTTTCTATTAGACTTGGTAGTTGTATAGTTTGTGATGAAATTTTGAAGTTACTGTGTCTTTACGATGTCAAAGGAACATAGACCATCTGGTTTCAAAAAATGTTCTAAGTGCAACTATAAAATGTCCATTATGGACGATCATTCCTTGTGTGTTTACTGTTTGGGCCCGAAGCACCTTCAGGAATCCTGTAGCGTTTGCCACGCTTTTTCCTCTCGCGTGCTTCAAGAGAGGAAAAATAAATTGATTTTGAAAGGGCTTATTACCCCTTCCTTTGAGGAAGCCCTATCTTCTTCTTCTTCCCCTTCGAGGAAGAAAAAATCTTGGCTCCGACCAGCCCGTCGGAGCCGGCAGCTAAAAAGTCAAGGCAAGCTTCTCCGTCGGCTCCACGGGCTTCGGAGCCGAGGGCGGAACGGTCTGCCTCGATGTCTCCAGCCTCGACTCCTCTGGCTTCGGAGCCGAGAGCTCGGGTGTCGAGAGGCGCGTCATCTCCATCGGCTCCACTGCCTTCGGAGCCGATGAAGGTTGCCCGCTCAGACTCTTCCCCTTCGGTGCCGAAGTCCCTATCGGCTCCAAGGGAAATTGCAGTGGTAGTGGAATCTCCCTCGGCGCCGATACTTCTCAAAACCATTCGGAGCCGGTCCCCCAGTCTTTCGGAGCCGGCGGAGAAGTCGACTCGGACCCGGTCGGTCTCTTCTTGGTTGTCGAGGATGTCTGATTCGGATGTAGACAGGGTGCTTCAAAGGCTTTTCCAGTCTCCAGTCTTTCACCACCCTGCTATCTCGGTTCCTCCTCCAACAGCCTTGGCGCCGTTGGAGTCGGTGTTGGTGGAGCCGGTAGAGGTTGCCGGGTCGGTTCCGACCCTAACTCCAACCCCACCTTTCGGGTCGGGGTTCGGTATGTGGACCTCTTCTGTCGGCCCCGGGGGGGACGCTTCGGGCCCGATCCTTTCGGTTCCGAGCCTCCCTCTCAGTGCGTCGGCTGCGGGAGTTCCGACTGCTGTTGTGGCCTTGGGGGTTGAACCATCCCAGGACTCTGGGGGTCCCGCCTTCAAGGCCATGAGGAGTGCCTTGGCCAAATCCTCTCTGGCCACTTCTACCATCTCACCACCACCGTTCCTTGGCACTGAGACTGGCTCCTTTGCAATCCCCCTGTCTCACGGCAGCGGAGCCCTGGGGCCTGAGGTTACCCCCATCTCGGGGGTTCCCTTCTTCCAGGAGGTCCCTCCAAAACATCTCAGAGGAAAAGACAGTGCAAGAGGAAGCACGTCGACTCCCCTGATGAGTCTCTCACCTCGGATACCGACCTCGATGATGCGGAAGGGTCCCCCAAGTCGTCCTCGGATGATGTATCCTTTGCAGACATCTTGGAGATTCTTAAGCAACGAGGCGACTGGCAGTCCAAACCCCCTTCTGCTGAGGAGTCGGTGTTCCTCAAGGCCTTCGGGGCTCAGCCCTCCGCCTCTTGGGTGTCTTCGCCCTTCGATGAGCTTATGGATTTGATCTCTCGAAGGGCGTGGGAACACCCGGACTCTGTTGAACCGGTGCCAGCTCGCCCCAATAAATTCCTTTCGGCACCCCCTGATAAGGACTTTCTTACCAAAGGTGTGACTGTAGATGCCTTGGTGGTAACATCTGCCACCCAGAAAGATGTGGCAGAGGCTTCAACGTCCGTCCATCCTCCTAATAAGGAGTCTAGGAGCATGGATCGGTACGGAAAGCGCACCCTTACTTCAGCAACCTTTACATTAAGGTCTCTGAATTACTTGACACATTTCATGAGACTGCAGAGGGATCTGGTCAAGGAGCTTTCGGTAACTTACCTGAGCAGTTAGCCCAGACGGTTAACTCCCAGTTGGCTACCCTGTCCTCGTTATCCAACTCGTCCATGAGGCTCATTTCGTATGCAGCCGAGGGGGCGAGCAGAGCGGCGGGCACAGGTGTTGCTCTACGGAGACAAGCCTGGCTACGCCTGTGTCACTTTGCGGAGGCTTTTAAGTCTTCCTTTGCCGACGCCCCCTTCGATGGGTCCTCTCTGTTCGGACCTAAGGTAAAGGACACTTTGACTCGCTGCGAACAGGAGGGTAAGACTTTAACTGCCGTAGGGGCCCGGTTTTCCACTCCCTTCAGACCTTATCCCAAGGCTCGAAGAGGAGGGAAAATGTGGTTCCGTAAGTCTCAAAAGCCTTACTCGTCGGAGCAGAGTGATTCCCCTTCTAGAGGCAGAGGAGGGGGAAATTTTTCAGGGAGACTCCGTCCCAGAGGCGGCGGAGGCCCCCACAACACTGGAGACCGCGAGTCCTTTCGTGGCTCCTCCTCCTTCCAGCATCCCTGAAGGAGTGCCCGACTGTGCAGCTCCGGAGCCAGTCGGGGGTCATTTTTCGAGGCACCTAAAGGCCTGGGAAAGTATCACTCAGGACCAATGGGTGCTCCGAATCAGCACCGGAGGTTACACCATTCCCTTCTCTCAACCCCCCCACCACCACCATCCCAAAGAATCCCGGACCCTCCACCCAGTCAACGGGATCTGGCAGCCAGCGAAATTTCGAAGCTGCTTCAAAAAGGAGTCATCCAACCTGTCCCCGCAGATCAGGCCGGATCAGGGACTTACTCAAGATTCTTTTTGGTACCAAAAAAGGCCGGGGACTTGAGGCCCATTTTGGATCTCAGCAGGTTAAACCGGTCAGTGAAAAAGTCCAAATTCCGGATGGTCACCTTGCAAACCATTCTCCCGCTTTTGGAGAAGGGTGTTTGGATGTGCTCCATAGATCTCAAAGACGCCTATTATCACATTCTGATAGATCAGGTGTCAAGGAGACACTTGCACTTCAGCCTAGGAGACAGTAATTTCTAGTTCCATGCACTGCCCTTTGGTCTCACCACAGCCCCCAGGGTGTTCACCAAATGTTTGGCAGTGGTGACTGCTCACCTGAGAAGTCTAGGATTCCAGGTGTTTCCATACCTAGACGACTGGCTCCTAACTGCCACCTCAAGGCATCTACTCTTAAAAACTCTAGCAGCCACTATCTCCCTAGGCAACTCCTTAGGAATCACCTTCAATTGGACAAAATCCGTATTGCTGCCATCACAGCGTATTCTGTTTATTGGTGCAGAAATAGACTCAAGGCAGATGAGAGTCTATCTTCCTGCGGAAAGGATAGCAACGTTGCAATCTCAGGTTCGGGCGTTACTCCTCATACATCGCGCTCCAGCGAGAATGGTCCTGCAGCTGTTAGGTTCCATGTCAGCCACCATTCTTCTCGTCCCCTTGGCAAGGTTGCATATGAGGATACTCCAGTGGCTCCTCTCAGTCCAGTGGTCTAATCAAGACCTCCCCCTCAGTCACCACATATTGATCACAGAGACGTGCAAACAGGATCTTCGTTGGTGGCTTCTTTCCTCCAACCTGGATCAGGGGCGACCCTTCGTTCCCCCATCCCCCTCGGCCACGTTGACCACGGACGCCTCCCAGACAGGGTGGGGGGGGGGACATTATGTGGACAGGTCGGTCCAATGCACGTGGCACTCCGATGAGAATCTTCTCCACATCAATATCCTGGAAATGAGGGCGGTGCTTTTAACGTTGCAAGCACTGCACGATCACCTCCCCCAGGGGACGATTGCCATTCAGTCCGACAACATGTCGGTAGTCTGGTACTTGAACAAGCAAGGAGGGACCAGGTCTTACCCCCTTTGCAGAGAGGCCATGAAGGTATGGGATTGGGCGATTGCTACCAAACGCTTTCTAGTAGCAACACACATTCCGGGGAGATCCAATGTGATAGTCGACAGACTGAGCAGGACTATTCTCTCCCCTCTCGAATGGTCCTTGAACCACAAAGTGGTAACACAGATTTTCACGAGATGGGGAGTTCCATGTTGCGATCTTTTCGCAACTCCCCTCAACGCAAAATGCCAGCAGTTCTTCTCTCTCACTCCAGTTCCGGGGGAGATCCCCAAGGATGCTCTGGTCCAAGCTTGGCCCCCTGGTCTGCTATACGCCTTTCCACCGGTTCCCCTTCTCCCCAAGGTGATTCAGAAGGCGATTCGCTTGGGAAGCAAAATGATTCTAATCGCCCCATACTGGCCTCGTCAAGTCTGGTTCCCCTTTCTTCACAAGTATGCATTGGACGGTCCCTGGTTCCTGGACCAAGTTCCGGACCTCTTGATGCATCAGTCAGGACAGCTCCATCAGTCCCTCCATTCATTGAAGCTAGCAGCTTGGCTACTCCTCTTCCGACCATAGTTAGGAGCCATTCTTTCGACCCTGAAGTCATGCATATTTTGTCCTCGGCCCACAAGACTTCTACTAAAAAGATGTATAGCAGTAAATGGAAGAGGTTTGCTATTTGGGCCCAACTCCGAGGATTAGACCCTATGACAGCCTCGGTGTCAGAGGTTCTGAAGTTTTTAACTTCCCTGTTCAACCAGGGTTGTTCGGTGTCTACCATCAAAGTTCAATTGGCAGCTATTTCCAATTTTCACGAGAATGTAGAACCACCTTTAATGAGCAATAAGTTGTGCAAAGCTTTTATTAAAGGAGCTTGGCTCCTACGGCCCCCCATATCTCATCCCGCACCACCGTGGGACCTTAACATAGTGTTAGGTGCATTAACCGCACCTCCCTTTGAGCCGGCAGCAACCTGTGACTTAAAATTTCTTTCTTGGAAGACTGCCCTTCTAGTTGCTATCACATCAGCCAGGCGAGTTTCAGAACTTCAAGCCTTATGTGTCAAACCACCATATCTGGTATTTCACAAGGATAGAGTATCTCTTAGACCAAATCCATCCTTTATACCAAAGGTTTGTTCTAACTTTTGTTTGCAACAATCACTGGAATTACCATTTTTTTTCCCTAAGTATACAAACAGAGCTGAATATACCTTTCACAGCTTAGATGTGCACAGACAATTACATTTCTATTTGGATAGGACACACCAAGCACGAAAATCAGATCAACTGTTTGTGTCCTTTTCGGACAATAAATTGGGCGAAGCCGTCACGAAAGTCACTATTGCCAAGTGGATCAGAGACTGTATCAGTCATATTTATCGCATTTCAAATAAGGAGCTTACAGTTCCAGTGAAAGCTCATTCTACCAGGGCTATGGCCACTTTGGCAGCCTTTCATTCCAAGCTCTCTATTAATGACATCTGTGTGGCTGCTACGTGGTCTTCTCTACACACCTTTATTTCTCACTACAAATTGGATGTGGCATCTAGGGGTCGAGCTTCCTTCGGTTCCATGGTTCTCCGGACCGTTTTCCAGTGAGCCACCCAGGAATTAGGTGCTAGGGACGCTGTCCCATCTGTAGAGAATGTAGGCGAGATAGGATCACATTACATCTTTTAGTTATGTACTTACCATAACTTTAGATGTATGGGATCCATCTACATTCCTAATAACCCACCCTCCTTCCCCCTGCCTTGGAGGCCAGAAGAGACCGGACGGTCCGAATTCAACTGTTTCCTCTCTTGAAACACCTGGCAATGTTATAACAACAGTCTATGTGTGTGTGCATTTGTGCGGACAAACAAGATCTGGGGAAGCAGTAGTGGTGCATCCTGGGATATGAGGTAACTCAGCCAATAAGAGACTTCGTTCTATTGTATAGCGTGCCGAGTTGGAGCCGAGGATCGGCTCCGAACCCATCTGTAGAGAATGTAGGCGAGATGGATCCCATACATCTAAAGTTATGGTAAGTACATAACTAAAAGTTTCTATTCCAGACTTTTCCTGGTACCCAGAAAAGGCAAATCATGACGACCAATTCTGGACCCGTCTACTCTAAACACCTTTCTGGACATTCCAAAATTCAAGATGCTGACTCTTCACCAGTTACTTCTATGTTAGGCAAGGATGCCTGGTTGGCAACTCTCGACTTATAAGAGGCTTACCTGCATATCCCAATCAGGGAATCTTGCATAAGATTCCTACGCTTCAAACAGGCTGCATGCATTATCAGTTCTCTGCGCTGCCCTTTGGCTTGTCTACTGCGCCCAGGGTATTCACAAAGTGCCTGGCTCCAGTAATTGCATTTTGCAGGCAAAGAAATGTTCAAATATATCCATACCTGGACAATTGTCTAATTCAGGCAAAAAAACAGGCCATTCTTCTAAAACATCTGGCATTTGTAAAAAGAGTTCTAACCTGTCTAGGGTCCACCATAAACAAAAAGAAATCTCAACTGGTAAACTCTCAGAAGATTACATTCCTGGGTGCAAGCTTGAATACAACTGCCCAGATGGCTTTCCTTATGCCAGAAAAGCAAATTCATTTGGTAACTTACTTCAAATAGGTGGCCACAAAAACCCTGCTGTCTGCAAGGCAAATACTGTAAGCATTGGCGTTCATGGCCTCCTGCATTCTTCTAATTCCATATGCAAGACTGCATATGAGGAAACTTCAGTGGTACTCGAAAAGTTTATGGAGTCAACATTGTCACAGCCTGGAAACAGTGATTCCTATCATACCTTGCCTGCGCCTAGAGTTCCTATGGTGGGCAGAGGCCTGCCACCAATACAAGGGGCTGCCATTCACACCACCCCCTGCCGCCCAAACACTAACTACAGACGCATTAGACTATGCATGGGGGGCTCATCTGGCTGGGAAGTGCATTCAGGGCAAATGGAGCCCAAATCAAATGCACCTTCATATCAATCAAAAAGAAATGCTAGCTGTACAGAATGCACTGACAGCTTTCAAGGACTACCTTCATCCAAGACAATTACTGATAAAGACGGACAACACCACAGTTATGTGGTACATAAACAAGCAGGGGGGTACACATTCCTACTCCCTTGCAGACTAGCCATGGTATTGTGGAACACGGCCTTGAGCTACCAAGTACAACTACAAGCTCAAATCCTGCTAGGAAAGCAGAATGTTCTGGCAGACGAACTAATCAGAAATCTCACAGACCCTCACGAATGGAAACTGGAACCACGGATTTTCAACATGTTAACACGCAAATGGGGGAGCCCAGACATAGATCTTTTTGCCTCACCCCAGAACTACCAGTTGGACAAATTTTGCATGAGAACTCATCACAAAAAAGCCTTGGAAAGTGGATGCTCTGTCCTTCAGATGGAAAAACCTATCAGTCTATGCCTTTCCCCCTCTGCCTTTGCTCTCCAAAGTTCTACTAAAAGTCAAACAGGACAAACCAAAAATGATTTTGATTGCTCCAGACTGGCCTCGCCAACACTGGTACCCACTCCTGCGCAGTGCGTCACACATTTCTCCATGGCACCTGCCTCAGACACCTTCCTTACTGTCTCAGCAGGAGAACCAAATTCTGCACCCTCCTCTCCAAACATTGAATCTTGCAGCTTGGCTAATCACTTAAATTCCCCCTTAGCATCCCTCAGCAAACCTGTGATGGATGTCATTTTGGAAGCGAGAAGACAATCTTATGCTGACAAATGGAAACTATTCTGTGCCTGGAATCAATCCCAAGGGATGAGCACAGCAGTGCCCAATTTACCTCAGATTTTGCAATACTTAACTGAGATGCTTCACAAGGGCCTGTCTTTTTTTTCCATAAAAATCCGTGCCTCAGCCATTTCAGCTCATTGCAACATAGACCCCCCCCTTCTCTCATCCTCTTCTGAAGCAGCGTCTCAGAGGGGCTAAAAACTTGAGACCACCAAGGAGAGCTCCAACCCCTGCCTGGGACCTTAACTTTGTATTGGTGAAACTCTCCCTACCTCCTTTCGAGCCAGCTACAACTACAGACTTAAAGTTTCTTTTCTGGAAAACAGTCTTCCTTTTAGCAATCGCTTTAGCTAGAAGGATATCTGAATTAAAGGCCCTTATGGCAGTGGAGCCTTTCATCATCGTTCATGCGGACAAGGTGTCACTCAGGACCAATCCATCATTCATGCTCAAGGTGGTATCCAATGTGGCTCTTAGTCAGTCCATTCATTTGCCAACTTTCTTTCCCTGTCCATAGAACAAGGGAGAGCAGATTCTGCATTCATTGGATGTACACAAACAACTTAGATTCCACTTGGACAGGACTAAATCTCAAAGAAAATCTGAACAACTGCTGGTAACATTTGCTGCAGGGGCAGAGGGGAAGGCTATTTCAAAGCAAACTATTTCTAAATGGATAAGCCATTGTATTCATTTCTATTATAAACATCATGGAAAACCTATCCCCCCAGGGGATCAGATCTCATTCCACCAGGGCTGTATCTACTTCAGCAGCCTTTCTCAGAGGTGTTCCTACCAGGGATATTCTAGAAGCTGTTACCAGGAGTTCAGTTCATACTTTCACCAAGCATTATCACTTACCAATTTTCCTCTAAATCCAGAGCTGGCTTTGCCACTGCTGTTTTGCAGGGCCTTATAGCTGTTCCTAATGCTGTATAAATCCATCCTCCCAACATTAGCTTTGGGAATCTACCCAAATGTAATGACTGCAACAGTGAAACACAATGAACATAGTACAGTTGTGTACACTTACCGTAAATGTAAATGTTTGAGTGTATTCACTGTTGCAGTCCTGGTTACCCTCCCTCCAACCCCCTGTTTTTCTTTTACTATACCTCTTCTTTCCTTTACTATGCTTAAAAGCCTTTTTGGTGCATTTGCTTTTGTTTGGAGGTATATTTTTGTGTTTCTATTTATATATATGTATTTTGCTCCCCATTTGGGGGGCACCTGACATCTGGGCCAAGAAAAACTGATGTAATGGCGTCGGCTGCATGTTTTATACTTCTGACAACCTGACGTCATGGAAGAAGAGACAGCAATTGATGCAGGACCAAAGACTTTGTTAATCAGGCCGACTGAGGGCAACCTGCCAGCAGATTACCCAAATGTAATGACTGCAACAGTGAATACACTTGAACATCTACATTTATGGTAAGTGTACAGAACTGTACTTTTTTCCTCCCTTCAAACCAGCATCGTCTTACGGATTAAAATTTTTGAGTTGGAAAACCATTGTCTTGGTAGCAATCACCTCTGCTAGAAGGGTGTCAGAGTTGCAAGCATTGTCCATAAAGCCCCCATATTTGCTTTTCCACAGAGACAGGGTGTCTTTGCGAACAAACCACTCCTTTTTCCTAAGGTGGATTGAGAGACACATTTTAACCAAAGTATAGAATTACCAGATTTCTTCAAAAATTATGAAAATAAGACAAAGTACATGTTACATCAGCTGGATCTACATAGTTAAATTTTTACCTACATAGAACTACAGTTAATTTTTTACCTACATAGAACTGCAGAACTCAGAAAATCTGATCAGTTATTTGTTTCTTTTTCAGATTCAAAGAAAGGAGCCCCTGTCTCTAAAGTTACACTTTCTAAATGGCTATCAGAATGTGTAACTTTTATTTACAAGTCTTAAAGTAAAGAACTTCTGAAAAAAGTTAAGGCCCATTCTACAAGAGCCATTGAACTTCTTCAGCCTTTCTGGCTAAGCTGCCAATTGACACCATTTGTGCTGCAGCAACATGGGCTAAACCACATACATTTATCACTCACTACAGAGTTGATTTGGCCTGCAGTAATAGGGCCTCCTTTGGATCCATGGTTCTGAGGAATATTCTCCTGTGAGCCACCCAAGATTCAATGTGCTAGGGATGCTGTCCCTACCTAGTAAAAATGAAGACGAGATAGGACAACATCACATAAAGAAGTTACGTACTCACCATAATGTTCCATGTGTGTTGTCTATCTTTGCCTTCATTCTTACATCCCACCCTCCTTCGCCCTTCCCTTCCCTTCTTTTACTCCTAGAAGACTGGGGTCTATACAAATTGAATTATCTTAGCCTCTGTCTTTCTTCACCAGCCTCTGAATCTTTCCTTGGAGTATACATAACTTTATAATTGGGGCAAACAAGATCTGGGGATGGTTCTAGTGCATACTGGGATAGGAATTTAACCACAAGCTAGCAGAGGGCCTCGAGCTTGAAAATAAAGGCCGAGATGGATCCAAGGATCGGATCTAAACCCAACCTAGTAAGAATGAAGAGCAAGATGGGTAACACACATGGAACATTATGTTGAGTACTTAACTTCTGTTTTTTTTATTCATAATACCCATGAATTTGTGATTATTTCCAGTTTCTACATTGTCGGAGTCAGCATTAGCCCCATTGATACCTAAGTCATGTGTGGAAGTGTATACAGAATCACTAATATGAGGTCTCACGTCAGGACCCAAGTGAAAAATAGTACTTGAATCATCCCTTAGATTGGACCTACTTCTCTATTTACTGGAATCCTTTTCCAATCTCTCCACTGTTTCTGGTGGATTTTAAATCATTTTAATGGAATATCATGTGACATTTGTATTTTACTATTGGTTGATTTAACAGCCGGTTGTGATTATTTCTTGGATATTTAAACAGTTTTCGAACATGAATGTGATGTATTCTGATGAAGTCCCCAGTGTGTCAAGGACAAAAGCGCTCAATATTGTTTTATTTCATTAAATTTGGATTTTGGCGTACAGGACCTTCCATTTGGTGCTTTTTATTATTCTCTTTGTGTTTAGGAATTATCTTCATCCAAGTCTGTTTCCAGAATGTGCTAGTGCTTTCAGTGGGAGAACCCCGAGGTTTCTCAGTCCCTCAGAAAATACTATGAACTGTTACAAATGGAATTTCCAGGACTTCTCATCCCTCCTGTGCTTGTCACCATTGGAGAATGTGTATCACTGCTTGTAGTTCCCCTTGTAGTCAGTCTGCTGCCCCTAAAATATAGGTAGTTTGTATAAGATTCCTCATCCTTTCAACTTTTTATACTCATCTCAAACCTGACACAGCAGCCATAGCTTCAGTTAATCCTACTGCTGCTAAGCATCTTGTTAATTCCAATCCTTCCCTTTCTGACAAGAAATTCAAATATGTTGGTTGTAGTGGAGTGGTGCTCTTGTTAGGCTCTGCATACCTGTATAAGGAGCTTGTCTTTATTGGGACTAACAAAAAACAGAGAAAGATGAGCCTTTAAGGTTCTGTGATCCTTGATGGTACCAATAGTGTTACATGACTGTATTCCAACTGACTTGTAAGCTATACTTCTAACTTCAACTTTAGTACTCTGGTATTCTTGACCACTATTGGTAAAGTAAAAAAAGTAACCAAAAAATAGTAATAAACATTTAAGGAGATCCTTCTGTAGGTTTAAATCGCCCTGTTTATTTCTTTATGGGTGCGTTTATCATATAAATACTTATTTTCAAATTCTAGTTCTGGGATTTGTCAGAAGAGAAAACATTTGGTGGAGATAGCAAATATTCTTAAATCCAGGTGTCCCCTCCCCCAGCTTTAAAGCAGCATGCTTCTGACTTTGCTTGGGAAGCAGTTTTCTGAGGGATACAAGTGCAAGGTGTCTGAGATAAGGGCAGAAATGAGCGCATAAATATAAAAGAGAGGCTTGCACTAATCAAGGCATTCAGCTCTTCTCCTTTGGTACTCTGGACCTCTTCAAGTTGTTCCAAACAATATCACATTCATGTGGTACATCAACAAACAAGGGTGAACAAGGTCTTAATCCCCCCCTTGCAGACTAGCCATGTTAGCTTTGGGTATAGTTTTACAGCACAGTCTCACTCTACAGACATCCTACATATCGTCAGAGAGAATTGTGGGGTGGATAAACCGAGCAAAACAAAGGCAGACCCTCACAAATGGAAAGTAGATCAGGGGGTCTTCCAAGATTTGATCCATCCATGAGAAGTTCAAGTAGACCTCTTTGCCTTCTGTCTCAACAATCAGCTGGCAAAATTCAGCAACAGGACTCCATACAAGAAGGCCTGGAAGACAGATGCATTTTCCTTCCCTTGGATAGGAATGTTCCTGTATGCTTTTCCACTGATACTGAGGATACTTCTGAAGATTCAGAAAGATTCTCCCAAGATCATTGTGGTGACTCCCTTATGGTACAGGCAACAGTTGTTCTCTCGTGTTTTGGAAAGGGCCAAGGGCAATTACCACAAACTTCCTCACAGAGTAGATCAACTCACACAAGAACAGGGGTGTTTGATGCATCCTGCTGGGATGATAGGGTCTTAATTCCTTTAAACACCTGTTTACTTAAGATGTGTCGCAGGTACTAATGGAGGCAAGAATGCCTGGTAATAGCAAATCATATATTAGAAAATGGAAAAGGTTTTCTAGTGGGTGCCACCAGCATAAATAGCACCCATTCAGGGCTCATGTTTCTTTGTTTTACAATATTTGAGTTTTACTATCCTATGGCCTTTCTTATTCTTCAATTAAGGTTCATTGGTCATTTCAGCACGTCTGCCAAATGAGCCCCCTTTTTCAATGCAGTCTCATGAGAAAATGTTTTTGAAAGGGGTTTTGCATAACAGACCTTCAAGAAAGGCAGTAGCTCCTCCTTGGGATTTTAGTGTTATAGAAGCTAACACTTGCTCTGTTTGAACCAGCTTATCATTGCTGTCTTGAGGTTCTTAACTGTTTTACTGATTCCTCTGACCTCTGCAAGAAGAGTATCTGTGTTGCAAGCTCTTACAGTGAATCAGCCCCATCTCATTTCTTATCACAGAGGCATGATTTCTTTCAGAAGTAATTTTTCTTTTATGCCTGAAGTGGTATCCAGATTTACTTTTAAGCCAAACTGTCCATGTCCCTGTTTTCTTTTCTGAACCCAAAAATCAGGGAGAAAGCATACTCCATATCTTGGATGTCCACAGATGACTCTGGTACTATCTAGACAGAACAAAATCTTTTAGATCTTTAGATCAGTTGTTTATTTCTTGTGAGGGTAAGAAGAAGGGACACACTGTGTCAAAACAGACAATTTCCAAATAGTTTTCTCAGACTGTAATCTTTTGTTATTTTCAACAAAAAAAAATATTCCAGGCAAGGTTAAGGTTCACTGTACCAGGGTCTTGGCTTCATCTGTGGCTTTTTGGAAATGGATTCTAGAATTATTCTAAAAGCAGCAGTCGTCTTTTGTGCATACGTTTACAAAGCAATGCATACTTGATTCTTTCTGCAGGTCTAGATCAGGCTGTACTAGGACCATTCTCCAGGGGCACCTGGTACCTTCCCCTTCTACCTCCCAAATGTTGTAAGCTTAGGTAATCTACGGATATAGCTTAGGCTACTGCAACAGTGATCAATATGATGAACATGGTATAGTTGTGTAAGTGAGTTTACCATAACAGTAGATGCTTGAATGCTCACTACTGCAGTAGCCACTCCCTTTCTCCTCCCACCCCTTAGTTTTTTTGAGTAAATTATTTTGCCTGGGTGTAGACAACTGTATATTTTACTCCTAACGGTATTCTCTGAGGGCTCACCCACCCTTTCTCAGTTGGCATAAAAGCTGTAAAGGTCTGGGTGCCCAAACGTATATTTTAGACAGCTCTGCTTGAGCTTCCTAAAAGTTTGGGTATGTGAAAGGTGACCTGAAGCTTTGGAAGCTGGCCATCTATTATATCCTTGGCAGGATATAACCCATATAGTTTAGGCTACTGCAGAAGTGATCATTTAAGCATCTGCTATTGTGGTAAGTTTAATTATACAACTGTACTTTTTGCAGCCTCTGTCTGACCCTTCTGGAGATAGCTACACGGGTAGTGGCTAGCATGTCCTCTTGTGGTGAGTGCCATATGATTGGTGCTTCAAAATTGCATTCACCTGAACCTCTGATTTCCGTTTGGAGTCAGAGTTGCCAACAGGGAACGAAGATGCAGGTTGCTTGACCCCTGGGACTGTACTAGTCGAAGTCAGGTCGACAAACATGAGCAAGACAGATTGAGAAAAGCCTTGGCAGGGAACTTTCCATCCATTATAGCTGAGATTCTCTGGACACAGTTCATCATCAACACCATTGCCCTCCCAGGACATAACATTTTATTTGAACCTGACTACATACGCTTTTGAAAAACTGTCAGGAAAAGCTGTTTGCTGAGTGGTAACTGACCACAGGCGGCCATTCGGGGCATCACTTTGCCAAACACGTCACATGAAAAAAAAAAAAAGGGCCCCTGATACCCGCTATTTCAGATTCATAGGCCTCTACTGAGACCCATTTGGAGTCCGGTATGCCACGAGATTCTTCAACTATGGAACCTGCGGATGTCTCTACCTTGGATGGGTCCAGAGCCGCTGTGGAGGCACCGGCTTCTGATGGTGTATTGTGACTTGCATATTAAACCAACACCATCTTCTTCCTCAAGGCCTAAAACTCGAACCATGCCTAGAAATCTGATGCCCAGACCGCATGGTCAAGCCTCTATGCCTAGAAAACAAATAAGAATGACTGAAGACCTTATTACTTTAATCAGGGGAAGCCAGCCTTTCCCTTCTACGAGATCTAGGACTGAGTTTCCTTATGATACTTCTGACCAGGATTCTGAAATTTCTGTTTCCTCTGATGATCAGGATTTACCCTTATCTACCTATGAGCATTCTGATGCTGAGGACTGTATTCCCTCTGCTCCACCCCCACCCCAAGGATTTCTCTTTTGGTGAAGCCTTGCATACTCTCAGGGAGTTTTTTTGTTGGGAAAGTCAGGATTTCTCTGATTCTAAAAAGAGGCTTAGGGATTTCTTACTCCTGCCCCAGCACAGGCCTTTAGCTATACCTCCTGTACTGGACATTGTTGATGATGCCTTTTCGGAATCTAGCATGGCCCATGACTCTCTACCTCCTGCTTCCAGTAAACCTGATAGATATTACAGGGTTCTTGACTCTCACAAGTTCCTTTTCAAAAATCCTACTGTGAATCCTGAAATCTTTTCACAGGGACCCAAGGGTATTTAAGCTCTGCCAAAAAATCCTACCCCCTCTGATAGAGACCCCAGGGCGCTGGATAGATGGGGTAACTTTGGCCATTAGGGCCTTGAATTGCCAGTTTCATATGTTAAAGTACCAGCTGCATATTATTGGATTGCTTGAACAGAAAATTTTGTTGATTCCTGATTGTGCTGAAAATAAGGATTTACAGGATTTTATGCATTCTGCTGAATAAGTTGGTAAACATACATTGCAGTGTGGTTTTGATTCACTAGAGGCATCTTGCAAGGCTGCGGTAACTGGGTCTGTACTTAGAAGACATGCTTGGCTTAAGGAGCAATCCTTGCCAGATCATGTTAAAATGAAAATACTGGATGCCCCCTTAAATCAGGACCACCTGTTTGGCAACAAGGCAGAAGAAGTTCTTAAAAAGATGGAAAAAAAAGCTAAATATATGCAAACTGTTAAAGATTTTTTTACAAGTACAACCTCCAAGATTTAGTAGGCATTGGCCTTCTAAGAATTGGTCCTTTCCTGCCTCTCCCAGACCTTCTCAGTCCAAACCCAGAACGAGCAGAGCACCCAGGCTTCAGTCCCAGGGGAAACACAGGACTAAGCAGTGGGGGGCCTCCACTTCCAAATTTGGGAGTAATAAACCCCCCCTATGGTAATCTGCCTCAATTACTTCTTTTTAAAACTTCCAAGCAGTTCTTAACTGACTGCCCCTTGGGGGGGGATTGCACTTCATGCAAAGAACTGGGGACCCATTACCCAGGACAAATTGTGTTTTAAATATAGTGTCCCAAGGATACAGATTTCACTTCCACATGTTACCAACTCCAAGCGGTTGGCCGGATCTACCTCCAAATCAGTGGGCAGAGGCCCAAAAGCAAGTACTCCCTCTCTTAAGCATAGGGGCTATTCAGTTGGTACCAGAAGAGGAAAAGTGACAAGGTTTCTACTTGAGATTTTTCCTGGTACCCAGAAAAGACAATTCATGGTGTCTTATCCTGGACCTGCCTACTCTAAACACCTTTTTGGTGATTCCAAAATTCTAGATGCTGACTCTTCATCAGTTGCTTCCTATGCTAAGCAAAGATGCCTGGTTGGCAGCACTACATTTAAAGAAAGCATACCTGCACATCCTAATCAGGGAATCTTGCAGAAGAGACCTACGCTTCAAAGCAGGCTACGCGCACTATCAGTTCTCTGCACTGCCCTTTGGCGTATCTGCTGTGCCCAGGGTTTTCACAAAGTGCCTAACTCCAGTCATTGCATTTTGCAGGCAAAGAAATATTCAAATATACCAATACCTGGAAGATTGTCTAATTCAGGCAGAAAACCAGGACATACTTTTGAATCATCTGGCTTTTGTACAGAGGGTGCTAACTTGTCTGGGGTACACCATAAACGAAAAGAAATCACACCTGGTACACTGTCAACAAATTATATTCCTGGGAGCAAGCTGGAATACAACTTCCTGGATGGTTTTCCTCATGCCAGAGAAACAAATTTACTTGACAACCTATTTCAAGCAAGTGGCCACAAAAACCCTGCTATCTGCAAGGCAAATACTACAAGCCTTCGGGTTCATGGCCTCCTGCATTCTTCTAATTCCATATGCAAGACTGCATATGAGGAAACTACAATGGTATCGAAAAAGCCTATGGTGTCAACATTCTCAGGATCTAGAAGCAATGATTCCTATCATTCCTTGTCTACGCCTAGAGTTCCTTTGGTGGGCACAGGCCTGTCACCAAAACAAGGGACTACCTTTCACACCACCCCCTGCCACCCAAACCCTAACAACAGATGCATCAGACTATGCATGGGGGGGTGCACTTGGCAGGGAAGTGCATTCAGGGCAAATGGAACCCAATTCAAATGCACCGTCACATCGATCATAAAGAAATGTTAGCTATACAGAATGCTCTAACAGCCTTCAAGGACCACATTCTTCCAGGACAATTAATGGTAAAGACAGACAACGCCACTGTTATGTGGTACATAAACAAGCAGGGGGGGATACATTCTTAACCCCTCTGCATTCTAGCCATGGCATTGTGGAACACAGCCTTGAGCTACAAGCTCAATTCCTGCCAGGAAAACTAAATACACTGGCAGACGGACTAAGCAGAAACCTCATGGACCCACACGAGTGGAAACTGGAACCAAGGATTTTCAGCATGTTGACAAGTAAATGGGGGAGCCCAGATACAAACCTGTTTGCCCCCCCCCCCCAGAACTATCAATTGGAAAACTTTTGCGCAAGGACTCCCCACAGACAAGCCTGGAAATTGGATGCTCTGTCTTTCAGCTAGAAAAACCTATCAGTTTTTGCCTTTCCTCCTCTGCCTCTGCTCTTCAAAGTACTACGAAAGATCAAACAAGACAAACCAAGGATGATTTTGATTGCACCAGCCTGACCACGCCAACACTGATACTGCACAGTGTGTCACTGTTGGGCCCATGGCACCTGTGTCAGACTCTTACCCTGCTATCTCAGCAGAACCAGTTTCTGCACCCTCAGCTTCAAACACTGAACCTAGCAGCCTGGCTAATTATCTAAACTCTCCTTTACCATCCCTCAGTAAACCAGTGATGGATGTCATTTTAGAGGCAAGCAGGCCTAGTACTAGAAAATCTTATGCTGAAAAATGGAAAAGATTCTGTGCCTGGAACCAGTCTCAAGGGATGAGCACAGCAGTGTCCAATTTACCTCAGATTTTACAATACTTAACTGAGATGCTTCACAAGGGCCTGTCTTTTTCACAATAAAAATTCATGCCTCAGCCATTTCAGCTCATTGTAACACAGAACCTCCCCTCTTCTCACTTCCACTGCTCAAGCAGTTCCTCAGAGGGGCCAAAAATTTAAGACCACCTAGGAGAGCTCCAACTCCAGCCTGGGACCTTAACTTTGTATTGGAGAAATTCACCCTTCCTCCTTTCGAGCCAGCTGCTATTGCAGATTTAAAAGTATTTTCTTGAAAAACAGCTTCCCTTTTAGCCATCACTTAGGGTATCTGAATTACAAGCCCTTATGGCAGTGGAGCCTTTCATCATCGTTCATGTGGACAGTGTGTCCTTTCTTATCAGTGCCAAGATCTTGGACAGT